>NC_045440.1:82809263-82888761 GCF_002776525.5 Piliocolobus tephrosceles | reverse complement strand
ATACATATATATATACACACATACATATATATATGTATATACATATATATATATTTGTTATCAAAAACCTCTGAATCCTGGGTTAGTTAGCTATATAACATTATTAAATCAATAACTTCTTAGGAAGTGTGAAGAAAGTAGACTTTACAGTCAGGGATGTCTAGATTTGAATAGTCACACTGCAGGTAGCTATGTAATTGTGGGCAAGCTTCTCAACCTACCAGAGTCTCTGCTTCCTCATTTGTAAATGAGGAACTGTAAAATATCAAATTGTACAGTAATGCCAATCTCTATAGTACTGCTGTAAAAATTAAAGAGCACAATGTGTATAAAACAAATAGGCCTGAGACATTAGTTCATAAAAGTTGCTGTCATCATCATCATCATTATAATCTTTATCGTAAAGACCTTCTTTCTATATCCAGTCCTCAATGAGGAAATGGTAGCTCCTATCACAAAATAGTTTGTGTACAAATCTATAATAGTGTCTCATCCAGAGTAGACCCAGTAATTTCTTTCCTAATCACATGTTCCCTATGGACCCATTAAGACATGGGATTCATAATTTTTGTTTCAGTAGCATCCTATGCTAAACAACCAAGATGATCAAAAATACGGTCCTATGTTTTAAAAAAAAAAAAGTGATACATTTGAACCCACTCTTTTAGTCTACCCCAGACTGAGGCCAAAATCAAATCATTTCAATAATAAAAGTTTATAATTCTCTGATTCTCAAATCCATCTAATATTATGGACTCTATAGTATGCATGGTATGCACACACATGTGCACGCACACACACACACACACAAACACATACCCAAAGTACTGCTCTGAGTCCCCAGTGGGAATTTCATAGCGAACTAGGGATCTACTCTTAGTCTGTCCTGGTTGCTACAACAGAATGCCATAAACTTGGTGACTTAAACAGCAAATATTTATTTCCCACAATTCTGAAGGCTGGAAATCCGAGATCAGGGTGCCAGCAAGGTCACCTTCTTGGTGAAGGCCCTCTTAGTGGTTTATAGATGGCTGTCTTCTCCGTTTGTTCTCTCATGGAAGAGAAAGACCATCTCTCTTATGTATCTTCTTATAGGGGCACTAATCCCATTCATGAAGGCTCCGCCTTAATACCATGACCTAATTACCTCCCAAACACTCCGCCTCCTAATATCATATTAAGAGTTAGGATTTTAGTATATTAATTTTGGGGAGACACAAACATGCAGTCACTAACACTCTTCTTGTAACTAGGCACCACTGTCTTTCCTAAGCCTTGCTATCACTTCCACTGGGTACTGCCATACTATAATTCCCAGGTACCCCACACTTAACCATCCTGGCTTTTCGTGCATCACAGCCTTTTCTGGTGCTGCTAATATACTGAATACCAAGGTATTCAAATCTACTCAGTGTTCTATACCAATGTGGGGAGAGATGAATCCCTTCTTTCATCTGTAACAATTTCCAGGATTTAACCAATGCAATAATCTCTTTTGTCCTGATGTAGTATAGAAATTTTAATGGAAGCAATTATTTCACTTTGTACTCAGCTTCTCTCTCGTAATATTCTAAACTGAGTCTATCATGGAAACAAGTAGGAAGAGAAGGAGCTGGGCCTTGGACAAATCTGAGAGATGGTCACCACACTGTGGCCAAAATTAGCCCTCTGATTTGACAACTAAAGCTGCTGCAGTATTAGACCAAGCTTGTTTTCTTTGCCTTTCCCTTAAAATGAATTTATTTTTTGTGTGGCCCTTCAATCTCTCTTTTGTAAATTATCTTTAAGCACACCTATTCTCGCCAATGCACAAGACACACTCACACAAGTTCAGGCTTATGATGATAATGCCCTGATCCCCCTGCTATAAAGAGAGAGTCATTAACAAAAGGGAATAAATAACAAAAATGTGAGTTTGGATAAATTATCCATACTCAGATTCTCAGCATTATTTTATTTTTTTAACCACAAGGCTATCTAATAAGTAACTAAATTTAATATGTCAAAAATTGAACTCTTAACTCTCAGCCCACTCTCCAGACCTGTGGTTCTACAGTATTTTCTCTTTAGTAAAAAGCAACTCCATCCTACTACTTGCTCAAGCCAAGAACCTCGAAGTCACCTTTGACTCTTCTGATTCTCACATTTCACAACCAAGCCACCAGCAAATGCTTTTGGCTCTACTTCAAAACATATTAAAAGTCCAACTATTTCTCACCTCTCCAGCCAATGCTATACTGATCTAAGCCCTCTTTGTCTCTCACTTGGACAGTTTTAAAAGCCTCTTATATGTTCTCTCTGCATCCACACTTCACTCTAGTCTATTCTCAGTACAGATGCCTGACTGATCCTTTAAAAATATGTCAGAAAAATTTTCTGCTCTGCCCTTAGCCTGTAACTGCTTCCTATCTCACTCACAGTAAGAGTTAAAGTTCCTACAATACCGTCTAAGACCCTACACAGCTGAAGCCCTGGTGCCGCTCTTGCTTGTCTGTCTCGTTGCTATATCTGCACTATCTCAAGGTCTCATCTGAGGGCCCTTGTTCTAGCCGATCCCTGGAACATTTTTCTTATAAATATCTTGGCTACTCCCTCACTTCCTACAAATATTTGCTCAGATCTCACTTTTGTAGAGGTCTGCCTTAATGCTACACCCCTCTCCTCCTCTCCTTCCCCTTCCTGATCTAGTTCCGCATTTTTCAGAGAATTTGTCAGCAACTATCATGGCAAATAATGTATTCATTTATTGTTTTTATTGTTCTTTGCCTCTCTCTCTCTTCTTTCCCTATTTTCATTAGAATATAAGTTCCATGAGGGAAAGGGACTTTATCTGCTTTGTTCATTTAAAAAGCACTAGGTATACTAATGAACACATATTGAAAGGATAAACAAAATTATTTCGTAAAGTAATTAACTTTATTTATATTAAACAGGGCTTTCCACATTATTCGAGCTTTGCACAGGGCCAAGGCACTTGTAGTTTAGGCACTTGTAGTTTGTTCAAATCTTACAAACTGTGTTTTATTCTTCAAGTCTAGAGTTATTTTTTAAAATATTCTGAATACACATAATCCTTTGACACTCACACACAATGTAATTATGTTATCAATTTCAAATGTCTTACAGATACAAACGTTCTATTTGGTGATGCCCAGCATTGTCTATTGATATGTAAATGGTTTATTCTAAATGGTTACAACATTATATAATTTTTAGTAACAGAAAAATTCAAAGACAACTAATATGAAAATGACACAGATGACAGATGCTATGCAGAGAAAGTGGAAGACACTTTTGTACAAGTGAAATGAATGCTATAGATCAGCTTCATAAACATGTTTTATTTGCATCTTCTCTAAAACAGCACATACTTCATCAGGTTCACACAAACATCTCAAACATAAAACAACATGTGAAAAGGAAAAAGCTTCTCTTCCCATTCCCTAAACTTTCTTCTCCCTTAAGAACAAAAATGGCACTGACATCTATCCAGTTAATCCCTCATTTTCCATATCCAGTTAATACTAGTAGCCAAGTTCTGCCAATTCTATTCTGTAAATGTCTCTCAAAACAACACCTTTTTCCCCATGGGGTCGTTCTTTGCTGCTGTCATTACAGTTGGCCACGACTTTTTTGACCTGGAGGAACAAAATCCTAAGTGGACATCACCTTCAAGTCTTGCCTTTCTCAAATTCGTCCTCCACAAAGCACATCTGATCTAACCATTCCATCGCTAAACTTCTCAATGATTTCCCCTTGCCTTTAGAGTTAAGTTAAAAACAAAATCTTAACATGGCTTACCAAAATATCTTTGATAGTTTCATATCGCCTGTCTCTTAAAATTCAAGGAATGATTTTATGGTTGTGTGCAAAGTATACAGCAGGGTATTTTAAAAGGGGTGATTAAGGTTAGGTTTCCCCAGAAGCAAACCATGAGACTAAGATCTGAGTGCAAGTAGATGATATGGGAGGTGACTCAGGTAATACCAGAAACAGGAAGCCCTTAGCTGGGAACTGCAGGTGCTTGCCATGGGACAGGAGTTGTGAGTGGGAACTACAAGGGCCTAAGGCAGATGGTGGGGCACCAACAGCCTCTGGTGCAAGGGCTGTAAATAAAATGAGTCTTTCTCAAGGGAAAATAATCAGAGCACTGAAGGATCTTGAAACTACATAGCATGAATAATGGTTGAAGAAATAAAGAATGTTCTGCCTAGAAAAAAAGCAATATGTCATCAGAAATTTCACTCTCCACTTAAGGACACAGTTAACCTTTATTGAAGAAAAATTGAAAAGCAAATCACTTGGACATAAAAATTCTTCTGTTTAGTCAATTTTGATATTGTAATGATTTTCCCTTTTTCTGATAAAAGGAAATCTGAGATCCAGAATATTTATGACCTAGGGAGCTACCCAAAAAAAGCTACACATATTTGCTAACTAATCAGGTTAAATTAAAGTCTAAAATAAAATTAAATTTGGATATAAACTGTTCTCTGTATTAAATGACAAATTTCTCTGCTGTATTTTTCTGCCATTCAGTGTAAAATACAATACTGCCTTGTGATGAAGATAGATGGATGAAGAATACATAGATAGAGAGATAGAGAGAGAGATAGATAGATCGATCCGATGTGTTCTATGGAAGATGAATTTGAGAAAGGCCATCTAACCAAATTATATATATATATGATGTGAACTTATTTTTTTTGGAATTGTGGAGCATACTCTAATTAATTATGAAATAAAGCATTACTAGATTACTAGTAAAAAGATAAATATTTCAAATTATAATTTTTGAATCCCTTCGGATGTGTATAAGTTCATAATGCATGTTTTGGAAGTTCCTGGTCTTAAAGTTCTCTCTTTTCCTCCCTTACACACAATCCACAATCCACAAAAAAAATAAAAAAAAAAAATTAAACATCTAGGACAGCTTTGATTTCAGACATGGCTGCCAAAATGCACTATCTTCTTTCTACAAAAGTTTGCAACCAGCATGATTAAAATTAACAGTACTTCTAAGAGTTTCTAAAGCCTCCCCCAGGGGAGAGCATTTATACTTTGACACAGAATAACTGCCTACAAATCTTGAAATCCTGACCTATGGAAGAGGGATTTGATTTCTGTATGGCCCCAAGATATAGACTTAAGATAAAAGCAGAGAGGATTTTAGCTCAAAGAAGATACAGGAGGAGGAAGAGGAGAAATAAGTAGAAGAAAAAATACTTTAAAATATGTTTTGTTTTGCTTTGTTTTGTTTTGTTTTGTTGAGATGTTATCTTGCTCTGTCGCCCAGGCTGGAGTACAGTGGCACGATCTCGGCTCGCTGCAACATCCGCCTCCAGGGGCCAAGGAATTCTTCTGCCTCAGCCTCCTGAGTAGCTGGGACTACAGGTGCCCGCCACCATGCCCAGCTAATTTTCCTGTAGTTTTAGTAGAGATGGGGTTTCACCATGTTGGCCAGGCTGGTCTTGAACTCCTGATCTCAGGTGATCCTCTTCAGCCTCCCGAAGTGCTGAGATTACAGACATGAGCCACCATCCCTGGCCTAAATTACATTATTTTTAAAGATTAAGGCTAGCAATACAGTTCTTTATAGATTTGGCTTGGGATATAGAAAGATTAAAGAGTGTCCAATTATCTAAACCAGGTCACTTTAAGTTCTGTTTGTAATGTCGAGATCTATGATTCCATGATTCTAAGTTTCTAGGGTTTATCTGACAACAGTGATGAAGATTAATTAGAGAAGGGTGTGTAGATAGAGAAACCAGCTAAGAAGTTTCCCAATAGTACAGGTAAGAGGTAAAGTCTAATTAAATAATAATTCTACAGAAGGAGAAGAGCAAATAAATATTAAAGTGTTGAGGAAATATTTATTTGGATGAAGAGAACATGAGAGAGGAAGGACTCAAAGATGACATGAATGTTTGGAGTCTCTGTGTAGGGAGGTTAGTAACCCCTAACAGAAATCGAAACCAGAAAAAGAAGAGCAGGTCTAGGAGGAAATAATACAAGAACTTTGAGTTTAAGTTAGTACTCAATATAGTTAGATACAACCAAGTAATTGCAAATATAGTACTGGGACTTGGAAGAGAGATCAGGACTGGGCATATAGAAGTGGAAACTGTCTGCACATCAATGACTGTCAAAGTCGTGACTATATATATATGTATATATGTGTGTATATGTGTGTATATGTGTGTGTGTGTGTATTCTTTTTTGAGAGAGTCTCACTCTGTCGTCCAGGCAGAAGTGCAATAGTGCAATCTTGGCTCACTGCGGCCTCCACCTCCCAGGTCCCAGTGATCCTCCTGCCTCAGCTTCCCTAGTAACTGAGATTATAGGCACACACTACCATGCCCAGCTAATTTTTGTATTTTGGTAGAGACAGAGTTTCACCATGTTGACAAGGCTGGTCTCGAACCCCTGAACTCCACCTCCCGAAATGCTGGGATTACAGGTGTGAGCCACTGCACCTGGCTCAAAGTCATGACTTTATATGAAACAGTCTACCAAGAGAGTAGCTCTGGAGAGAAAATAAAATGGACAATAAAAGATCTTTCTGTGATGTAAGTTTAAGAAACACAGGAGCATGGGCAAGGAGACAGAGAGAGGGAGAAGGAGGAGGAAGAGGAGATGGAGGGAGGGGGGGGGAAGGGAAGAAAGGAAGGAAAAGAGGGAGGGAGGGAGGGAGAGAAGAAGGATGAGGGAGAGAAGAAGGCAAGAAGGCAAGCAGGCAGTTTTTGTCAGCACAATCTTCAGATGATGAGTTAGTAAGTAGTATGTTTTGTATGAAAGGGTAATATAATACTCCATGTGTAACTAATAAATGCATAATTTTGAAAATTGTATTCATGTAATAACTGAATATCTAATCGGAAAAATTCTTACTGCAGAATTTTTTTTCTATTATCCATATTAATGCTTGTAGTAACCTCTTAGTTGCATAAGGAAACAATAGGCCTAAAAATAATGATATATCTCTTATTAATGAAGAAGTGTCTATTGCTCATTTCAAGTTAAAACTAGATGATAGAAATACTGTTGTTGCTATTCTTGTTTATTTGATTAATTCTTGGGATTCATAATTGTTCCACTGCTCTGTTTCATCTAATAATATTAAATTACAATTATACAGTTTTATGATTTGAAAAGCATTTTCACATGCTTCATGTCTTTCAGCTCTCATGAATAGCCTGAGAACTAGACAAGTAAAGTCTAATTACTGAGAGTTTAAGTAACTTGTCCCAATGAGTAGATGACAAAGCCATTCTTCTGCTCCTTTACTCTACACCCGGACTTTCTGCCTCAGTAGGAAACTGTGGGAACTTATTTGTAAATTAAATGATTGTGCAGCTGTCAGACTCCTTTCTGAACATTTATACTCATAGAAACATGGAATGTTACATACAGCAAGCTACCTTATACCAACTGATTTGTCTCTTCACTAGTAGAGGAGAAAATAAGATAAAGAGATTCAGGGGCTTGTCCCAGGCACAATCTATTAATTCATTATGACAGCATTAAGTAGGCTATAAATTAACTGTTTTCTCTCTGTCTGTAAAAGAGAGATCGAGATGAGGCTCATTTTTAATAAGATAACTTCAGTTTTTATTTCTTTTTTACATATAAATGAAAACACCTAGTGGGAAAGGTGAATAAAATTGATGAGTTTTCAGAATCTTTATACTTACAAATTTTTATAAGTAACAGATATAATGAGATTAAGTCTTCTGCTTCCTCTTTATACACTCTCATTCTTTTCACTCTCCCTTTCTCTATCTTACAAATAACCTTGGGATAAATAGCTGAAATGATTGGCATTCTAATGTATGTTCCAAATCTTTTATTATTTCTGTTAATTCTCTTACCTGCTGTCTTTAAACTATGGAAGCTCACTCCCCGCCTTTAGTTATTCCTCAATAAATCTACATCTCAAAATTTTTGCTGTTTCCTCTTCAACCAGAGGCACTTGGCATATTATTTTTTATGGAAAAGTGCACCAGCAAGGATCTGAAGAAATGCTCAAATCAAGCACTTCTCAACCATTGTTTCTTTCAATACATCTGTGAATCACCAATGGTTAGTTGTGTAATATGTCATAAGTAATTTTAATAATAATACACAAAAATTTACTTATCCTCCTAAAAATAAATTGCATTACATTCAAGATTATTTCTAGAACATCACAATGGTACTTTTCTTGCATTCTGATATGCTTTCTTAAATGGGAGATAAAAGGATGGTAGACAAAGGTAGAAATTGCAGAAATTATATTTACACCTTACAAGGGAGTTTCTGTAACTGTTATCTGAGCCATAAACCATGGTGGCAAGAAAAGTTGATAAGCGCTGTAATCTATGCAGCAAATCAGCTCCCATGAAATCCAAGAGGTTTTTTGTTTGTCGGGATGGAAGGGGACAATAATTGACAACAAATATTGACCATTTACTATACGTCCAAAGCTGGACTGCAGCCTTGCAAACTCGGTCATATGGAACCCAATTTATAATTAAGAAAACTGAGGTTCAGTGAAGTTCAGTGATTTACACAATCTCACACAACTAATAAGCTGTATAACCGGGAATCAGCTAGGACTATCTCACTCTAAAACTTATGCTCACTTCACAAGAATAATGATGTCTTGGCATCAAGACGTCTTTCATATATCCATGGAAATACTCATAACTATTCTCAGCTCTCAAGCTGTGCAAAGACTAACTCAGAGTCAGGTCAGCTAAGCCAAGAATTGAAATCGAAATGTTGAGATGTTGACAGAAAGTAAGAAGGAAGGAAAAGAAGGAAGGAAGGAGAAAAGGAGGAAGAGCAGAAAGGAAACAGAGAAAGGGAGGGAATGAAGGGGATCCAGAAAACCATCAATTTCTCCCCATCTCACTTCTCCCCCTCTGTCCGGGGTGCATTTTGAGTTCAAAATAACTCATGGTGGCAGCGATTAAATTCTAGCAAATGAAGCACGTGTATTCATTTCTGGTAAGTGCATAGGTGGGAGCCAATCTAATGCTTCAATTTCTGTCTTCCACTTTATTGAATGTAATATGCTGTGCACATCACAGTTCTTTACGACAAATGCATTTCAAAAGTAAAATTAGCCTTGAACATTGAAACTTGCAACTGCGTATATTTTACCAAATGTCAATTGCCATTTGCTGGGTAATTTGAGTTAGTCTGATTCGTTATGTAATTCTAAGCCCAAGAAAGTTATTTCAAATAGAGAAAAAAAAAAAAGATTTGTCCCAAATTTTGGACTACATGCAGTTTCCAAAAGTGCAATTTAAGCCATTATCTATAATTCAGTTAAAATTTTGCTTTCTACTCCCCCGCTTCCAGCTAGGTTGCAACCTCCTGACCATAAGAAAAATTGCCTCAAGTCTTCTTACCTTAATTTTGCCATTTGAAGATAATTTCAGATAACAGCACGTATTTGTCCAAGTGTCTATTGTACCATTCTCCTTTCTCTGCTTAAGTACTATACTGGATTTCTTATTATTTCAAGTTTCTCTTTAACTTTTATCACTCTCGTTAATGATCAAGTACAACATTATTTACATTATAGAAGAATTCTTCTAGACACAAAATGCCTCAAGATGTGGGTTTTTATGTCATGATTGTCAAATTATTTTCTGAGAGAAGTTTTAAAATAACAGCAAACCAAATTAAACTTATTATTCTCTGTAACACAATAATTTACAGGATCACTACTAGCATGAATTCTGAATATGTTTTATGGCTCAGATTTGTTTCATAATAATAACATTCATTTTGTCTTTATATGTACCAGGAAATATAGTACATATATAGTACATATGGTAAATATTGAATGAATTATCTCATTTAAATACCAAAATAACCCAAGGAGGAGTATCTTATTATATGCTTCAGATTATTTCCTTAGCTAAAACTTCAAGATGAGAGGTTTCTAGGTCACAGAATATGGGGAATTTGCAAACTCAATACATAGTTGTATCCGCAAAGATTTTATGTTCCCATCAGCAATGCATGTGAATCTTCTTTTATTCTATACTTTTGTCACCATCAGGTCTGACTGTAATTCTTGTTCAAAAATCTCCTAATCTGACAAGCAAAAAATGAGACCTCCCCATTATTTAAATGTACATGTTGATAAGTTTCTTAACCTAATTTATTTCCTAATTATCTATTAGTATCTTACTCTGTTATCTATGAGGATCTCCTTAATGCTGTTGTTCTCAATTTGAATTGAATTCAATCTTTGAATACTAAAACTGTTAACCTTTGTCACATTTATTATAAATAGTTGACCCAGTTTAGATTGCTTCTTAATTTTAGTCTTTTTTATTTTGGACCTGAAGCCTTTTAATGTTCAAATAATTAAATCTATTTGTCTCAGTCTCTATAAATTCTTCCATTATAAAGCTATCTTAAGAAAACATAAATTGTTCACGTCACTCCCCTATTTCTTTGACCTTAAGTGCCATACTCCTCAGCATAATAATCAAGACCTTTCATGATTTAGGTCTCCTTCTGTCTTATGAATCATCTTTCCTCACTTTCCCCCTCAACCCTATGCTCTTACCTTGCCAAGTTCTTTTCGGAAAAGCAATCTGATTTTTCTTCCACCTCTGGAGCTTAGCTCTACACTCTTCTTTTGCTACCGACGCTCACTATCCCCAGATCCATCCCATTTACCTGATTACCTGATTAACTCCTCCCTGTAATGACAAGATTCAAATCATATGGTCTCTTTCAGGATTTCCTTCCTAAGCCACTCACCCTAATAGAGATTGGATGATTTTCCCAGGTACTCTCATAGCATTCCAGGCTTACCTCCCTCAGAATACCTATCACACTATGTCGTACTGTCCCCTTCCCAACCAGATGCTGGACACTCTATGCAGGTGTCTACCTATTTGCATATGTACATTATTTGTCACACAATATATGCCAAAATGTGTTTGATAAATGAATGAATGAATGACAAAAGTTTATGGTAAAGGGTACTGGCACATATTTAGAAGCACTTTATTTGTAAGTGTTTAAGATTTTTATTCCTAATCCATAATGTGAAGAGAAATAATTTGGGAGAAACTAAACAGCTTCAAATTATTCTGTTACTTAAAAACATTTCCTGGGAAGTAAGTACAAAAGGAAAAGAGAATGCTACATGAAGAAGTATAAACATGTTTCAAAAACAATGGAACATATAATTTATACTATAGCATCTAGTTAATGTATCAGTAAAGAATAACTTATTATAGCTTTTTAGAACTTTTTTCTATTTTTCATACTATATCTATTTTATTTAACATCAAAACAGCATATTAAGTGGACTCAAATGCTATATCAAAGCAGAACCAAAAGTTAATACTACAACAAAGACTTTTAAGAAAATAAAAAAAGAAAAACTACCAAGAGAAATCTTAGGGTGTTGCAAAGAAATATCAGGTATAAAGTAATTTTAAAGGGAATTCAAATGGGTAGAAAACAAGGTTCCATTTCATTAGATACATAAACCATTTCAGAGTGAAGACCACAGATCAGAATTATGAACCTTCCCTCTGGCTGCCAGGTAAAGTAGTCACCAATATTTATTTTTTCGGTCTGCTTCATGGATTCCAGCCTGATGAAAACTTTAATTGACTCTCTGAGTCTATTCACAAATCACTAAACTGAAAAATACAGTGGGTGGCTTTGCAGGGGATGCAGGAACCTGGGTTCTTAACCAAGTTTCAAGTTTCAATAAAGGGCTGTGTCAAAAATGAATACTTTGCCCTAAACAATAAAAGTGTCCTCAATAAAACAAAATATTGATACCACCTCAGTGGGAAAAGCTATAAAATCAAATAAGCATTTCATATTGTAACTGTAAAGACAAAAGTCTGGATTCCTTTAGTGTTTCTGTGAGACACATTTCTGAAAAATAGTAAAGCAAATATGAAAGCCATAAACCTTTCCAGGGAATCCAGTTTAAAAGAGCACAATATCCAACATAATTCACTAAATGTTTGTTTATCTCCAATGACTTTTATACTGGTTTAACCTCAGATCTTTGCTTATTTTTTAAATTTAACATAAATGTTGAGTCTTTGAACTGATTAACACACTATTAAGGACTTCACTAAAGCAATTGTATATTATTATTATATAAAGCTATTACATATTATTATATAAGGTTATATAACTTAAGAAGATATATAACCTTTCTAAGGAGTTAATAATTTAATAAAAATATAATAAAGCAACAGATAACTTTAAAATCAACAATTAGAAAGGATGGTGAACAAACTCAGTAATTTTACTTCGTTTAAATTAGAATTACAAAAATAAGTATTTGACCCACATATTAAAAATTTAAAATATCTATAGCCATTTAAGAGGGCATGGAATCTCACTAACCAAATTAATGAAATTTAGAACATCAGGTCAGTATGTTTCATCTACCATATTGCAAAATAACAAATAAGATTTAAAATGCCCATAGTGAATGAGAATGTGGGGAAATAGACACTCTACTTTTCTGATGAGCAAAGAAATTAGTATAATTTTTATCAAAGACCATCTGACCATACTAACTGTCTGTATATAATATATACATACATACATACTTATATCCTGTAACTTCAACCTTTTTCTTAATACTTTTTCAACTTTTTGGCCAAGGAGAAACCTATCTCCTAATGACACTGTTTCTTAACTGCACTGGAAGTAAAGCAGGTTTTTGTTTGTTTTCTTCTCATAGCTCCACAGACCTCAGGAGCTAGAAGTAGATTAGGCATCGTCATTTTCCCTTGCCATTTCCAACTATTACTCCAGCTCCTCTTTTAAAGGCACACACACACACACCTCTATTCTTTGAAGACTATACTTTATTACCACCCCTTTTTGTTACAGTCATCTATTTTTGAAAATGTCAAGATTATATGCATGCTAAATAAATTTAAAAAGGAAAATCGCCAAAAAAAAGAAAATGAAAAACTTAAACATAAAGATCACATAGCACCTTTGGTATTCCAACTACTATTTATTTTTGTTGTTTCCCTTTCTCTACTGGCTATGTTGGCATCTTATGCACACTCTCATCTAATATGGCACTTCTGACTCCTGACAGTAGTTACTGTTTAGAGCAGGAGGCGAGTTCACCAAAAGAGTATCACTACTGGTGCTACAAGTTCATCTTTGCTGCTCACAGCAATTTTTATTAAAAAGGCCAAAAAGACCAAAGGGGTCTTTTTTATAAAAAGTCCTCGGTACGTGTTCACTGTTACCATGGATATTTTTTCCATCACCATTCACCTGACCTTCAATTTCAGTTAGTAGGCTGCTATAGGATTTTATTAGGATGTGTTCAGTGATGCATATTCTCACAGAAATACATATGATGAAGCATGCTTTAAAAGAAAATATGCAGAAACTGCATATGCAAATATTTTATTTTTCTATATCACTAAAGAAACAAATAAATCAGTAAACCTCCCACATTCATGACCAAGGCAATGATGTTAATAAAATAACATAACATCAGACTTCCCTTCCTATGCCTGATCTAGGCCAACCAACCTAACATTTCAAAATCTGATTTATTACCACTTACCATATTTTTTCCTGAAGTCAAATTGTGTACTTTGAGTAACTGATTTCTGGAATTACAGTTTCATTACTGCAATGATTCAGCCTTTATATATATATATAATTTATAATACTATTGTGTCCATTTCATGAAACAGCTGCAATATTTTCTTCATCAATTTCTGCTGCAAATTGCAAATGTGACAAAAGCCTTTCACTTGCATATATATCATAATGTCATCTATTGATTCTACTAATGTTTTTCAAATTTCATACCCAGAGTCACCAATTAAAAGAAGATCACTCCTTTTACTAAACTACAAAGCTTAGAAACACTTAAAAGTTGGGAAAAAACAGTTATTAAAGATATGTAGCAAAAAGTTTCTCTTAACAAAAATTGTATTACCCCTAATTTATATAAAATCTTATACCAGCATATACTTGCTTCTTGGCTATATTCTCCCTACTCACCCGCCTCCCTCCCACCCCTTGAAGCAGAGAAAACACCCAGTGAATCATTCTTTTGTTACATTTTTACCTTTGTTCCAGAAAACTATCTACTGGTCCCATAAAGAATTCTACTTCATCTTTCGTAGTGTTTGCTACAACATAAGCTTTATACTGTCTTTGAGACTACGTAAGCTATTACTTGACTATTGATTCTGAATGGGATTCAATGATCATGTGACTGGAAAAAAATCTTAGCACATCTTATTTATAATTCAAGGTAGTAAAGAACATGAGTTCAAATCCTGACCTTGCTAACAAAGCATTTCCTAAAGTGTCTAAGTTACACTTATCTTTCCTAAACTTAAATTTTCTCATTGATAGAATGAGGATAATAACATCTATTTCAATAAGATAATGCACAGATCATGTTTAGCACAATGTCTAGCAAATAAAAAGTCCTTAGTAGTTGTTAGTCATTACCATGGACATTTTTCCCATCACCATGAATCTGACATTCAATTTCATTTACTAGGCTGCTACAGTATTTTATTAGGATGTGTTCAATGATGCATATTCTTATAGAAATACATATGATGAAGCATGCTTTGAAAGACAATATGTAGAAACTGCATATTCAGATATTTTATTTTCCTACATCACCAAGAAAATAAATAAATAATAGACTAATTCACACACTTTGTGAAGGTTTCCAAACACCTGCAAAGGCAATATGGATAGGTAAATGCAAATTTAATGGACTATTTATTCATTTGCTTTTCAGGATAATAGGATCTTAAGACTAAAGGTACTTTCCAAAGAACTTTGAACTTGCAACAGAAATATTTAAATATAAGTTAAATTTACCAATATAGTCTTAGTACCTATATCTTAGTACATCTGCATCATAGAGTTAGGTCTCATACATGGTAACTTAATAGTAGAAGTATAAAAATAATGTAACTGACTAGTGTTTTACAGTTTAAAAAGCACTTTTCTAGTACAGGCATACCTCAGACATATTGTGGGTTCAGTTTCTAACCACCACAATAAAGCAAATATTGCAATAAAGTAGATCACACAGATTTCTTGGTTTCCCAGTGCATACTAAAGTTATGTTTTCACTATACTGTACTTCATTAAAAAGGCAATAATATTATGTCAAAAAACTATCTATGTTCCTTAATTTAAAAATACTTTATTGCTAATAAAAATGATAGCAATCATCTGAGCCTTCAGCAAGTCATAATCTTCTTGCTGGTGGAAGCTCCTGCCTCCATGTTGATGGCTACTGATTGATCAGGGGTTGCTGAAAGTTAGGGTGGCTGTGGCAATTTCTTAAAATAAAACAAGAATGAAGTTTGCCACATCAGTTGACTCTTTCTTTCACAAAATGTTTCTCTGTAGCATGTGATGTTGTTTGATAGCATTTTACTCACAGTAGAACTTCTTTCAAAATTGCAGTCAATCCTCTCAAATTCTGCCACTGCTTTATCAGCTAAGTTTATGGAAAATCCTAAATCTTTTGTTGTGACTTCAATAATGTTCATAATATCTTCAACAGGAGAAGATTCCCTCTCAAGAAACCACTTTCCTTGTTCAACCATAAGAAGTAACTCCTCATTCATTAAAGTTTTATTATAACATTGCAGCAATTCAGTCATATCTTCCGTTTCCACTTCTGTTTCTCTTGCTATTTCCACCACATCTGCAATTACTTCCTCTATTGAAGTCTTTCACCCCTCAGAATCATCCATGAGGGTTGGAATCAACTGCTCCCAAACTCCTGCTAACGTTGATATTTTGACCTCCTCTCAGGAATCATGAATATTCTTAATGGCATCTAATGGTGCCATCTAATGGTGACTTCTTTCCAGAAGATATTCAATGTAATTCGCCAAAATCCATCAGAGAAATCACACCTATGGGAACTATGGCCTGAGGAAATGTATTTCTTAAATAAAACTACTTGAAATTTGAAGTTACTCTTCGATCCATGGGCTGCAGAAAGAATGTTGTGTTTGTGGGCATAAAAGCTACATTAATCTCCTTCTACATCTCCATCAGAGTTCTTGGGTGACCAGGTACATTGTCTACGAGCAGTAATATTTTGAAAAGAATATTTTCTTCTGAGCAGGAGGTCTCAACAGTGTACTTAAAATATTCAGTAAACCATGCCGTAAACACATGTGCTGCCATTCAGGCTTTATTATTTCATTTCCAGAGCACAGGCAGAGTCGAGTTAGCATAATTCTTAAGGGGCCTAAGATTTTCAGAATGGTCAATGAGCATTGGGTCCAACATAAAGTCACCAGCTGCATTGGCCCTTAACAAGAGAGTCAGTCTGTCCTTTGAAGATCTGAAGCCAGATATTGACTCTCTAGCTTTGAATATTCTAGATGACATCTTCTTCCAACAGAAGGTTTCCTCATCTACATTGAAAATCTGTTATTCAGTGTAGCCACCTTACTCAATTATCTAGCTGGATCTTCTGGATAATTTGCTGCAGCTTCTACATCAGCACTTGCTGCTTCACCTTGCACATTTATGTTATGAAAATGGCTTCTTTCCTTAAACCTTGTGACCAACTTCTGCTAGCTTCCAACTTTTTTTCTGAAGCTTCCTCACCTCTCTCAGCCACAGAATTGAAGAGAGTTAGGGCCTTGCTCTGGATTAGGCTTTGGCTTCTGGGAATGCTGTGACTGCTGTGATCTTCTATCCAAACCACTCGAACTTTCTCCATATCAGCAGTAAGGCTGTTTCTCTTTCTTATCATTCATGTTTTCACTGGAGTACCACTTTTAATTTTCTTCAAGAACTTTTCCTTTTATTCACAATGTTTTGCACAAGAGGCCTAGTCTTCACCCTGTCATGGTCTTCAACATGCCTTCTTCAGTAAACATAATATTTTCTAGCTTTTGCCTTAAAGCCTTCAACATGCCTTCTTCAGTAAACTTAATCACTTCTAACTTTTGCTTTAAAGCCAGAGATGGGCAACTATTCCTTTCATTTGAACAGTTAGAAGCCATTGCAGCATTAAAATAATCTCATTTTAATACTGTTGTGTCTCAGGGAATAGGGAAGACCAAGAAAGGGGAGACTGGTAATGGCCAATTGGTGGAGTAGTCAAAACACACATTTATTAAATTTGTTATCTGTGCATGGTTCATGGTGTCCTAAAACTATTAAAATAGTAACAGCAAAGATCACTGATCACAGATCACCCTAAGAGATACACTAATAATGAAAAAGTTTTTAAACACTATGAGAATTACCATAATATGGCATACAGTCCCTAAGTGAGCACATGCTGTGGAAAATGCGGTGCTGATAGACTTGCGCAATGCAGAGTTGCCACAAACTTTCAATTTGTAAAACATGCAAAGACAGAGAGGTGGAATAAAGCAAAGAGCAATAAAATAAGATATGCCTATATATGTCTTCTCATATATTCCTCAGAGTTACCCTCTGAGATGGATTTTATGTTAAACTGAAACTGATACTAATTGGGTATGTATTCATTTTCTTACAAGTGGTAGAGACTAAGCTTCCCCAAATGTTTCTTCATTCTCCTTAGTTTTAATATAAACTGTCAAGGTTTAGCAGTGCACATGGCACCCAGGCTAGAGACTCTATTTCCATTTGAGTAAGCCCTGGCCACTGGCTTGTAAGTAAAATTAAACTCTGAGACTTCTGGATCATGTCACTGAAGACTATTTCCCCCCTACTTAACTCCCCTACCCTAGGCTGCAAAGTGAATGTGGTGGTGGTGGCGCCAGATTCAATCTTTGAGTGAGGACACTACACTAGGAGATGATGGATCAGCGAGATAGAAAGAGACTGGTTCTTGAGGGCCTCCTGAAGCCGAGCTGCCTGCCTTCATAGACCACAACCATCATCTTGACTGTTACATGAGAACATAAATCCCAGTCCTATGTTATCTGAGACACTGTACTTTAGGTCTTTCTTTGGCTTTTTGCTTTTTTTTTTTTTTTTTAACATGATCTTAATATTTTCCCCTGCCAATTTATTATTTAATGAGTTAGAGATCACGTGACTGGAGGTGGCGCCTTGACATCAGAGCCCATAATCTTTCCATACACAGTAGGGAAATAAGCAAGTGTCGCTGCAAAACCAAAAACTGCTATAGTGGTTTTCTGGATCTTCTTAACATTCTCACACTCCATGAGTCAGAGCACCTTGAAAGTAATAACATATGTTTCCCTTTACTTTACCAGACTTAATCTAAAAATTTTTTAAATAGAGTAGGAAGAATGATAAGACTCTACTGCTCCACAGAAACCATTATATACCCACTGCCAATTCTAGCAGAGGGAGCATGGCCATCTCCAGAGCAGACCTGGCCTGTGTTATGGACAAGAAGCTGAGCTGCACTACAGAACTAGAAAGCTCTCATTGTGGACATCTTCCTGCTATACCACCCAACTTCAGTCATGAGTTGCTCCCAAGGCCATTTCCTATTCTTCATTGTTCCACCACTGCATCCATCCCTGTACAAGTCTTAATTTAGTCACACTATGTGTTTTTATGCCTGTATTTTCTTCCTTTATTCTTTCTCTAACCACAGATTTTTTTTTTACAATGGTGTTGTTGCCTTTTGCTGATTTGTCAACCTCAGTAAAAGAAACACAGTTTACTTTACAATATGCACAGAAGTACGCATATGAAACAAAAGTTAACAAAAAACTTATCCCAATTATTTGTGATAAAGAACATAATGAAGTTAACATCTAAAACAATTTTATTAATATTTAAATATAAATGCAGCAAATAATTTTCAGTATAAACAAAAGTTTGGAGTGATTTTACTCAATAGCATGGGTAGTAGAGACGGGGTTTCACAGTGTTAACCAGGATGGTCTGGATCTCGGCCTTCCAAAGTGCTGGGATTACAGTCTTGAGCCACCACGCCCAGCCCTGGCAAGGTTCTTTATTAAAAAGGCACATATACACTTAAACCAAGTTGAAAGCCTCAACACTTTGCCAATTGTGAGTCAGTTTCTTCACACCTTGTTTCACAATGAAATGCCAATTGTGTTAATATAAAATTTAAAAATACAGTATTTGCCCAAATGTAAAATGGTCAATACAGCCCTGTGTTCATGAGCACAGATTATAGAGCCAAACAGCCTGGTGTTGAACCCTGCTCCTCTTCATGCTTGCTGTGGACTCTGGACACATGCCTGCACCCTGCCCATTTCTTCATCTGTAAAATGGGACTAAGAAGAGTCCTTAAATCATAGATTTGCAGTGATTATTAAATAATTAATGTAGATAAAGTTCTTAGAACAGTCCCTGACACAGAATCAGGGCCTTTTTTGCATTAATTAGCTACTGTTATTATATGCCTCAAATTCAGAAAGCTATCTGAGAGCAAAAGATTAAATCTCTTTCCAGCCAAGATATTACATTTATAACATCTCTTCCACTAATTGTATCACACACAAATTACAAGTGGCCACAGCGTTAGCTCTGATGTGCTACAGATCTGTTCTTGCTGCAGATCTCTATGAGGCACTCAACTATTTTCTATTCTTTTTTATTTGATTTTATTTACATGCTGGTCACATAAATTTTCCCTCTTGGGAATCTTACAGGCTGCTTGACTGAGACCTGGAAGCTAAAAATAATAATGATGGAAATTTTGGGGATAATTATAAAAATTGCTTAATCATTTTCTTCCCCTGGAGCTATGATAAATCCCCCAAACTGCACACTTCATAATGGGACAGGAGTGGGTGGATGTTGAGAAGACCACCCCAGTATTCACTGTTGTGCATGTGTTATTGTATACCTGTGGGTAAATACCTTGGGAAATTCTCATTTTCTGATCATTGGTTCTTAATAGTTTAACTCCCACAATATGGCTTAAGACATATTTTAAGAAAATCTCCTATTGTTGTGTCACTTCCTCTGAAATGCTGCTCATAATCCACTAAATTGACTGCATGTCCCATGAATAATTTATAATTTACAGTTTAAAAACTCTGTGCTACCCCTGTAATCCCAGCTACTCCTGAGGCTGAGGCAGGAGAATCGCTCGAACCTAGGAGGCAGAGATTGCAGTGAGTCGGGATCGGGTCACTGCACTCCAGCCTGACGACTCTGTACCACCTGTAATAACTGAGGAATCATTGTATGCCTACTCCAGGTTCAGCCTTACCAAAAATAATGAAAAAACAAATGCAAACAACACAAAGCCGGGACTTTCTTCCAGTGTCGTCATCTGTCCCTTCCTGACCTTCACTCCGTTTTATGCCTTCATCACTGCCTAATGCTTTTTGTCTCCTTCCTAATATCATAGTGTAGTATTGAAGAACACAAACACTGGAATTAGAGACCTGAATTGGAGCTTCAACTTTGCCCTTTACTAGTTCCATGACATTAAACAAGGCTGCTTACCACTCTGAGCCTCAGTTTCTTTTTACCTGTGTAAATGGGAATAAAATAATTAGCATATTAATAATATTAAAGTGAGGATGAAATGAAATAAGACATGAAGTATCTAGAACATGTTAAAGAACTCAATATATATTAACCATGATGGTTGCTATAGACACCAACTCGCATGAGAAGATAAACTAATTACTCATTGGTATAAATGATAGTTTAATGTTTCCATTCCTGAGCACTAGAAGTCTAAAACTAAAGCAAGAAACTTCTAAGTAAAGGATGTCAAAGATTGGTGAGCCGATGAAGAAGGAATTCTTGTCGCCAAAGAGTGCTTTTCATGTATCCTAAAGTCACATAACAGACATACTTGACTCTGTTACTGGTGAAAAGGAAGAAGAAAAGAAAGGAAAAAGTAAATTTTTCCTAAAGAACACTATCAAAATGTCTTTGTCTTCAGAGTTAGCCTGAAAATGTTTCAGAGTTAAATGCAGTAAGGTGAATTCTCTATCTTCTTTTAAGTCGAATATTTTAGAAAAGAAAAAGAACTTTGAGAAATGATTAGACACTGAGCTCTTTTGGAAAACAAATCAAAAAATGAATTAGCTGACTTAAAATTGTTTTTAGAACCATTAACAATCTGCATGACCCTCCAACCCTTCCCTGATGAATCTTCCAATTTGCCACATACTATTTTATACTTTTGTTAAAATCTATTTATGCATTCACATTACTTATTCACAGCCAGGAGATCAGAGCCCTAAAACAGAAATCACATTAAATGCTACAGACAGAATGTGGAAAGGCTGTAAAATTACCCATCCATAGTTATGGAGCTGTTATTAACCCTATGGCAACAAGCCAATTTAGAGAAGTTATTTAAAGTTGTCATTCAGGGAGTGTTAGCACTCCACTGTGGTTCTGTGTTTTTTATACCAATTACATTTGATTTATAAGTTTTCACTTTTGTGACGCCGAACATTTGGTCATTGATAGTATTGCCTTTTCCAGTTAGTTATAACTAAGTAGAAATTATATTTTATACTTGAGAATAAATGCATTGAGTGGTTTTATGGTCTTGTTTTCAGTTTTACATTGTCCCTGAATTTTCAATTTTCCCCCAAAAAAGCAACTTCAGTGGCCTCAGCTGCTACCCATGAGCTTGATTAGGTACTAAACTAAGGCAATCTGGGCTTGGGAGTTGGGGAGGAGGAGTGAAGAAGGAAAAGCTGAATAATTTCTAGAGACAAAAAAATAGTGAGCCGATATTCCATCCTTTAGATTCTACGTTTTTTAAAAAACTGATTTGACATAGAAGTATCTTATGAGTAAATTGAATTTCAGTAAGCTTATCAGCTCTGGAATTGATTTTAATTCTTTCAAGTTATTGTAGTAATATATCACTCTTTAAATTGATGCTTCATCATACTAATCATTACACAGAAATGAAATGGTTAAAGAAGACCCAACTTATGACTGGGATAAAATGGGAGCATAAAAATAATCAAAATTTTGCATGTCTACCTAATTATTGATGAACTTTTCAAGTGATTCTATTTTGAGATGAGCTTGGTCTATGCTTTTAAAATCATCTCATTATACTGTAATTATTGTTCCTTCCAATATACTTATTAAAAATGTATTCCATCTTTCTTAATGGATTAAAATTAAGCTGAAGTAAATAATAGATGGAAACCAAATGCAAAGATATAGGTAGGCTATTACAGATGCCCCTTGACTTACAATGGGATTATGTCCCTGTAAACCCATGGTAAGTTGAAAATATTGTAAGTCAAAAATGCATTTAATACTCCCAACAAACCTATCATAAAGTGGAAAAATCATAAGTCAAGCCATTGTAAGTCCAGATGCTCCTCTACTCACAATGGGGTTATGTCTCAATAAACCTATCATAAGGTCAAAAAATTGTAAGCAGAACCATCATAAGTTGGGAACTGTCTGTACTACTAATTAATTTATATCATCGGCAACTCTTGAAAATGCTTTCATAATTTATAATGTATGATTATGTAACCCTTACAAGAGTACAATTTTATAGTAACCCTTACAAGAGTACAATTTTATAAAGCTCAAAACCAAGGAAAATTAAACATATTATTTATCATATATATGTGTCATAAACTATGTTTATAAAAAGCAAATGAATGACACACATTTATAACTAAATGAAAATTAGAAATAGAAATTTGAAGAGTGATCACCATTGAAGAAAGGCAAGGATATGGGATAAAGGAAGAACACAAAGATAAAAGCTATTGCTGGTGTCTAGGTAAAGCCTTCAAACTGTGGCCCAGGAGTCAAATCCAGTTGCACCTTCTTTGGTAAAGTTTTACTGGTACACAACCATGTGCATTTGTGCATATATTTTCAGTGGATGATTTTGTGCTCCAACAGCAGAGTTGAATAGTTGTGAAAAAGATATGACTTGCAAATCCTAAAGTATCTGTTATCTCACTCTTTAAAGAAAAATGTCGCTGACTCCTGATTTAGCCAATTAAAATTTAAAAGCCCTCTATTACTTGTTAGTTTATGTAGAATGATATACTGACCACTTCATTCACTTCAGCTTTACTTATCCTCATCCCTAAGCAGAAATTTTTCCTTTAGCATAAAATTACATACAAGCAGTGGAAGGAGCAACCAATACTGAGAAGATCAAGGTTTTTTGTTATAGGTTTTCCAATCTGAAAAAAGTAAGAATCAAATATATTCCTTCTATCATGGAACTAGGGAAGGGTTCTTAGTTTGACCATAACAGAACGATAGAATAATTTTCCCGTCATTCACAGAGGCTAACCCTGTATGAACTGAAACAGAAATTAATGGAAATATAAGGGAATGATTTTATATTATCCTCTAGATTTTAACTAACTTTTTTAACTTTTATTTTTCCTGTTATTTTTTATTTTGTTGGTATATAGTATGTGTATATATTTATAGAATACATAGGCTATTTTGGTACAGACATGCAGTGTGTAATCATATCATGGAAAATTGGACATCCATCCCCTCAAGCATTTATCCTTTGTGTTACAAAGATCCAATTATACACTTTTAGTTATTTTTAAATGTATAATTAAATTATTATTGACTGTGGTCCCCCTGCTTTCAAATACTCGGTTTTAGATATTCTTTCTAATTTTTTGTTTTGTACCCATTAACCATCCTCACCTCCCCCTTCCTCACTACCTGTCCCAGTCTCTGGTAACCATACTTCTATTCTCTATCTCTGTGAGTTCAATTGTTTGAATTTTCAGATCCCACAAAAAAGTGACAACATGTAGTGTTTGTGTTTCTGTGCTTGGCTAATTTCACTTAACATAATGAACTCCAGTTCCATCCATGTTGTTGCAAATGACAGAATCTCATTCATTTGTGGCTGAATAGTACTCCATTATGTAAAAGTACCACATTTATGTATCCATTCATCTGTTGATGGACACTTAAGTTGCTTCCAAATCTTAATTATTGTAAACAGTGTTGCAACAAACATGGGAGTGCAGGTATTTCTTCTATATACTGATTTCCTTTCTTTGGGATACATACCCAGCAATGGAATTGCTGGATCATATGATAGCTCTACTTTTAGTTATTTTGAGGAAGCTCCAAACTTTTTTCCATAGTGGTCGTACTAATTTACATTCCCACCAACAGTGTACAGGGGTTCTCTTTTCTCCACATCTTCGCCAGCATTTGTTACTGCCTGACTTGGATAAATGGCATTTTAACTGGGGTGAGATAATATGTTAGTCTAGATTTGGTTTGCATTTCTCTGATGATCAATGATGTTGAACATGTTTTCGTATCCTGTTTGCCATTTGTATGTCTTCTTTTGAGAAATGTCTGTTCAAATCTTTTGCCCATTTTTTTAAGTGGTTATTAGATTTTTTCCTATAGGGTTGTTCGAGCTTCTTATATATTCTGGTTATTATTCCCTTGTTGGATGGGTAGTTTGCAAATATTTTCACCCATTCCATAGATTGTCTCTTCACTTTGTTGATTGTTACCATTGCTGTGCTGAAGCTTTTTAGCTTGATGTGATCTCATTTATCCATTTTTGCTTTGGTTGCCTCTGCTTTAGGGTATTACTGAAGAAATTTTTGCCTAGAACAATGTCCTATATAGTTTCCAAAGTTTTATTGTATTAGTTTTATAGTTGGAGGTCTTGATTTAAGTCTTTAATTCATTTTTGTTTGATTTTTATACAAGGGGAGAGATGGGGATCAAATTTCATTCTGCAGATGAATATCCAGTTTTCCCTGTACCATTTATTGAAGAGACTGTTTTTTCCTCAATGTATGTTCTTGGCATCTTTGTTGAAAATTATTTCAGTGTAGATGTATAGATTTATTTCTGGGTTCTCTCTTCTGTTTCCTAGGTATATGTGTCTGTTTTGTTGCCATTATCATGTTGTTTTGGTTCCCATTGCTCTGTAGTATAATTTAAAATAAGGTAATGTGATTCCTCCAGTTTTGTTCTTTTTGCTTAGGATAGCTTTAGCTATATGGTCTTTGTAGTTCCATATAAATTTTAGGATTTTTTTCTATTTCCATGAAGAATGTCATTGGTATTTTGATAGGGATTGCAGTAAATTTGTAGATTGTTTTGGGTACTATGGACATTTGCCATCCGTGAACATGGAATATCTTTCCTTTTTTGTATCATAATTAATTTTTAAAATCCATGTTTTATGGTTTTCATTGTAGAAATCTTGCATTTATTTGGCTAATTCCTAGATATTTTATTTGTAGTTATTGTAAAAATGTGATTACTTTCTTGATTTCTTTTTTCAGATTGTTTTATAGTGGCATATAGAAATGCTACTGATTTTTGTACGCTGGTTTGGTATCCTGCAACTTTACTGAATTTGTCAATTCTAATAGTTTTTTGGTGGCATCTTTAGGTTTTTTTTAAATGTAAGATCATATCATCTACAAACAAGGATAATTTGACTTCTTCCTTTCCAATTTGGATGCCTTTTACTTCTTTCTTTTGCCTGGTTGCTCTAGCTAGGACTTCCAGTACTATGTTGAATAACAGTAGTCAAAGTGGGCACCCTTGTCACATTCCAAATCTGAGAGTAAAGGCTTTCAGTTTTTCCACATTCAGTAAAACACTGGTTGTGGGTTTGTGATATATGACCTTTATTGAATTGAGGTATAGTCCTTCTTTACCTTGCTTTTTTGAAGGTTTTTATAGTGAAGTAATGTTGAATTTTATCAAATTCTTTTTAAGCATCAATTGAAATAATCATATGGTGTTTGTCCTTCATTCTGTTGATATGATATATCACATTGAACAATTATGTTGAACCATCCTTGCATCCCTGGAATAAATCCCACTTGGTTATGATGAATGATCTTTTTAATGTATTGCTGAATTTTGTTTGCTAATATTTTGAGGATTTTTGCATCAATATTCAACAGAGATATTCTTATAGATTATTTTTGTGATGCATCTTTGTCTGATTTTGGTATCAGGGTGTGTCTGGAATTGGTGGGTTCTTGGTCTCGCTGACTTCAAGAATGAAGCCGTAGACCTTCACGGTGAGTCTTACAGTTCTTAAAGATGTTCAGGGTTTGTTCCTTCAGATGTTCAGATGTGTCTGGAGCTTCTTTCTTCTGGTGGGTTCGTGGTCTCGCTGACAAGAGTGAAGCTGCAGACCTTTGCGGTGAGTGTTACAGCTCTTAAAGGTGGCACGTCTGAAGTTTTTCGTTCTTCCTGGTGGGTTCATGGTCTCGCTGGCTTCAGGAGTGAAGCTGCAGAGAAACTTTGTGGTGAGTGTTACAGTTCATAAAGGCGGCCTGGACCCAAAGAGTGAGTGGCAGCAAGATTTATTGCAAAGAGTGAAAGAACAAAGCTTCCACAGTGTGGAAGCAAACCCCAGGGGGTTGCCACCGCTAGCTTGGGCAGCCTGCTTTTATTCCCTTATCTGACCCTCCCCCCATCCTGCTGATTGGTCCATTTTACAGAGAGCTGATTGGACTGTTTTGACAGGGTGCTGATTGGTGCATTTACAATCCCTGACCTAGACACAGTGTGCTGATTGGTGCATTTACAATCCTCTAGCTAGACATAAAAGTTCTCCAAGTCCCCACTAGGTTAGCTAGATATAGAGTACTGATTGGTGTATTTACAAACCCTGAGCTAGACAGAGTGCTGATTGGTGTATTTAGAAACCCTGAGTTAGACACAGAGTGCTGATTGGTGTATTTACAATCCCTTAGCTAGACATAAAAGTTCTCCAAGTCCCCAATAGAATCAGGAGCCCAGCTGGCTTCACCTAGTAGATCCTGCACAGGGGCCGAAGGTGAAGCTGCCTGCCAGTCCCGTGCCCTGCACCCATACTCCTCAGCCCCTGGGCAGTTGATGGGATCGAGCGCTGTGGAGCAGGGGGCAGCACTCGTTGGGGAGGCTCAGGCGGCACAGGAGCCCAGGGAAGGGTGGGGTTTGGGCATGGTGGGTTGCAGGTCCCAAGCCCTGCCCTGCAGGGAGGCAGCTGAGGCCCAGCAAGAACTCCAGCGCAGCACTGGCGGGCCACTGCTGGGGGACCTGGAGGGCGCACCCACGGCAGCTGCTGGAGCCGGTGCTAAGCCGTCACTGTCCTGGGCCTGCAGCGCCAGTTTGCTGCTCTGAGTGCAGGGCCACCAAGCCCACGGCCAGAACTCAGGCTGGACTGTGAGTGCCAAGTGCAGCCCCAGTTCCCACCCATGCCTCTCCCTCCACACCTCCCCAGCAAGCAGAGGGAGCCGGCTGTGGCCTGTGCCAGCCCAGAGAGGGGCTCCCACAGTGCAGTGGCAGGCTGAAGGGCTCCTCAAGCACCACCAGAGTGGATGCCAAGGCCAAAGAGGCAGTGCTATCACATTGTCACCTCTCAAGGGTAATGCTAGCCTCATAGAATGAGTTTGTATTTTCTCTTCCTCTATTTTATGTAACAGTTTGCATAGGGTTAGTATTAGTTCTTCTTTAAATGTTTGGTAGAATTCAGCAGTACCCCATCAGGTACCAGGCTTTTCTTTACTGGGAGATATTTTATTATGACTCTGATCTTATCACGTATTATTGGTCTGTTCAAGTTTTGGATTTCTTCATGATTCAAGTCTGGTAGGTTGTATGTGTCTAGGAATTTGTCCATGTTGTCTAGATTTTCCAATATATTGACATATAGTTGCTCATAATAGCCCCTAATGTTCCTTTGAAATTTCTGTGTTATCAGTTGTAATGTTTGCTTTTTCATCTCTGATGTTATTTGGATCTTTTCTTCTTAGTCTGGCTAAAGGTTTGTCAATTTTTTTTTTTAAGTCAACTTCTGTTTCATTGATTTTTGTATTGTTTTCTTCATTGAAAATTCATTTATTTCTGCTCTGATTTTTATTATCTCTTTTCTTCTACTAATTTTGGGTTTGGTTTGCTCTTACTTTTCTCAATCTTTAAGATGCATCATTAGGTTAATTATTTGAAGTTTTTTATGTAGGAACTTATAGCTATAAATGTCCCTCTTAGTACTGCTTTTGCTGTATCCCATAGGTTTTAGTATGTTTTGTTTCAAGAACTTTTTCAGTTTCCTTCTTAATTTCTTCATTGATCCACTGTTCATTCAGGAGCATATTGTTGAAGTTCCTTGTGTTTTTATAGTTTCCAAAATTTATCATTATTGATTTGTAATGTTACTCCATTGTGGTCAGAGATGTTTGGTATTATTCCAATTTTTTGAATGTTTTAAGACTCGTTTTGTGACTTAAAATATGGTCTATCCTTGAGAATGATCTATGTGCTGAGGAGAAAAATGTGTATTCTGCAGTTGCTGGATGAAATATTCTGTAAATAAGTATAGGTCCGTTTGTTCTATAGTACAGAGTAAGTCTGATGTTTCTTTGTTGATTTTCTGTAGGGGAGATCTGTCCAATGCCTGAAGTTCAATGTTGAAGTATCCAGCTATTGTTGTATTGGGTTGATCTCTCTCTTTAGCTTTAATAATATTTGCTGTATATATCTGGGTGTTCCAGTGTTAGGTGCATATATATTTACAATCATTATATTTTCTTGCTGAATTGATCCCTTTATTATTATATAATTATCTTCTTCTTCTCTTCTTACAGTTTTTGTCTTGAAATCTATTTTGTCTGAGTATAGGTACTCCTATAGGTACTCCTGAGTATAGGTACTCCTGCTCCTATAGGTACACCTGAGTATAGGTACTCCTGCTCTTTCTTGGTTTCCATTTGCATGGAGTATCTTTTTCAATTTCTTTATTTTCAGTCTATGTGTATCTTTATAGATGAAGTGCGTTTCTTGTAGGCAACAGATTGTTGGATCTTGTTTTTTTCATCTATTCAGCCACTCTATGTCTTTTGATTGGGGAGTTTAATCCATTTCCATTTAATGTTATTATTGACAAGTAGGGACTTACTCCTGACATTGTGTTAGTGTTTTCTAGTTGTTCTAGTCTTTTCTTTTTTTATTTTTTCCTATCTTCCTTTTTAGTGAAGTTGATTTTCTCTAGTGGTATGCTTTTAATTTCTTCCTTTGAATTTTCATTGCATCCATTGTATGTTTTTTGATTTGAGGTTACCATGATGCTTGTAAATTCTATTTTATTTTAAACTAATAACAGTTATTGCATAAACAAAGAAACATATAAAAATACAATTTAAAAAACTCTACCCTTTAACTTCATTCCTCCTAATTTTTTGTTGTTTCTCTTTTATGTCTTACTGTATTGTCTATGTATTGAAAAGTTGTTGTAGCTCTTATTTTTAATTAATTCATCATTTAGTCTTTCTATTTAAGCCAGGAAAAGTTTACACAGCACCATTACAGTGTTATACTATTCTGTATTTTTCTGTAGGCTTACTATTACTACTGACTTTTGTTCCTTCAGATGATTTCTTCCTGCTCATTGACACCCTTTCCTTTCAGATTGAAGAACTCCCTTCAGCATTTCTGGTAGGACAGGTTTGGTGTTGATGAAATACCTCATTTTGTTTGTATGGGAAAGTCTTTATGTTTTTTGTGCTTGAAGGATATTTGCCATATATACCATTCCAGGGTAAAAGTTTTTTCTTTTTCTTTTTTTCTTTTTTTTTTTTTTTTTGAGACAGAGTCTCACTCTATAGCCCAGGCTGGAGTGCAGTGGTGAAATCTCAGCTCACTGCAACCTCTGCCTCCCAGGTTCAAGAGATTCTCCTGCCTTGGCCTCCTGAGTAGCTGGGACTAAAGGTGCCCACCATCACAACTGGCTAATTTTTCTATTTTTAGTAAAGACAGGGCTTCACGGCCAGGCGCGGTGGCTCAAGCCTGTAATCCCAGCACTTTGGGAGGCCGAGACGGGCGGATCACGAGGTCAGGAGATCGAGACCATCCTGGCTAACATGGTGAAACCCTGTCTCTACTAAAAAATACAAAAAACTAGCCGGGCGAGGTGGCGGGCGCCTGTAGTCTCAGCTACTCAGGAGGCTGAGGCAGGAGAATGGCATAAACCTGGGAGGCAGAGCTTGCAGTGAGCTGAGATCCGGCCACAGCACTCCAGCCTGGGTGACAGAGCGAGACTCCGTCTCAAAAAAAAAAAAAAAAAAAGACAGGGCTTCACCATGTTGGCCAGGCTGGTTGCAAACTCCTGACCTCAGGTGATCCACCTGTGTCAACCTCCCAAAGTGCTGGTATTACAGGCGTAAGCCACCATGCCCAGCCAAAAGTTTTTTCTTTCAGCCATTTAAATGTGTCATGCCACTCTCTCCAAGCCTATAAGGTTTCCACTAAAAAGTCTGCTGCCAGACATACTGGAGCTTCATTGTATGTTATTTGTTTCTTCTCTCTTGCTGCTTTTAGGGATCTTTGCTTTATCCTTGACCTTTGGGAGTTTGACTCTTAAATGCCTTGAGGTAGTCTTCTTTGGGTTAAATCTGCTTAGTGTTCTAGAACCTTCTTGTGTTTGAGTGTTGACATCTTTCTCTAGTTTTGGGAAGTTCTCTGATAGTATTCCTTTGAGTAAAATTTCTACCTCTATCTCTTTCTCTACCACCTCTGTAAGGCCAATAACTCTTGGATTTGCCTTTTAGAGGCTATTTTCTAGATCTTGTATGCATGCTTCTTTGTTTTTATTCTTTTTTATCTCCTTTGACTGTATTTTCAAATAGCTTGTCTTCAAATTCATGGATTCTTCTGTTGATTAATTATATTAAGAGACTCTTACCTCCCCTTTCCACAGGCAGAGTAACCTCTCCATTTGGCCATCATCATTCCATGGGGGGTTCTGCCAGGCCACCACTGATGTTTGCATGTAGTCCAAGGACTCTTCCATCAGCTCATTGTGAATGCTGCCAGGCCTAGGACTCATCTTTCAGGGCAGTGGGCTTTCCCCCAGCCCAAGGAAGGTCCAGAAATGCTGTCCAAAATCCTAGGCTTGCACTCAAGGACCTCTAAAAGCCTGCTTGTTTCTCTACCCCACTGTGGATGAGCTGGTACCTAGGGTGCAATACAAAATCCCCTTTAATTCTCCCTGTGCTTTCCTTAAACAGAAGGAGTCTTTCACCATAGCCACTGTAGCTGAGAATGTGCTGGGTCTCCCCTGAATCCATCCAGCATGTCTCAGAGCACAAGGCCCATGAAATACTCCCTGGGTATGGCTGGTGATTATTCAGAGCACAAGGGCTTTTTCGCCAGCAGGTGATAAATCCTGTCAGGATAGGTTCTTCCCTTTAAAATAGTGGGTTCCCTTTTGGCCCACAGTGTGTCTAGAAATGTCATCCAGGAGCTAGCATCTTGAATGTGGGCCTCACAAGTCTGCCTAGGGCTCTGTCCTACTGTGGCTGAGCTGGTAGCCAAGATGCAAGTTACTCTTTGCTCTCTTCTCCTTAAGCAGAAGGGAGGAGTCACTTTCGTTGCTATGAACTGCACTGCCTGGGCTTGTGAGAAAAATGGCATAAGTCCTCCCTTGGCCTTCCTAGCTGGTATCTCCCTAGGTCACATGCCACACTATTTCACTGGCTGTAAGCCTAGCCTAGCACTAGGAGTTGCCTAGGAATTGCAGTGCTTGTGTCCTAGACTGCCTTTCAAGTTAACCTAGGACCCCAGAGCACTTTGGCTTGTGCTGGTGAGGCCTGCCAAGAAACTCAAGTTCTAATGATGGACAATTCCCCTCTGGCTACAGTTGGTCCAGATGCTCCCTCCATGCTGGTTCTGGCTGGACCCAGCACAGCTTTATTCTCCACTGTGATGGGGTAGCACTGAGTTCAATGTAAAGTCCCCCAATTGCTGTACTGTCCCTCCCCAGAGTACACAGATTCTCTCCCCAAGAGGCACAGCTGCTGCCAGAGGATGGGGGTGAGAGGGGTGACAACAGCAATTCAACACTGCCTCTTTTTTCCTCCTCAATGTTTCTTTCCACAGTATGAAATTAAAACCAGGTACTATGATTGCTCACCTGATTTTTGTTTCTTGTGATGGTGCTTTCTGTGTGCAGATAGTTGTCAAGGTTTGGTGGTGTTCTAGTGAGGTGAGTGGTAATAAATGGTGTTGGCTTCTATTTTGCCATCTTGTTTGGGCAGTCCACAGTCTCCATTAACTTCTTGATAAGATACAGTGAAAGTAAGTGGCTCTTTTTGGTACTTAGCCATCCTTGTAAAGTCTTTTAGAAAGTGAAGATTATAACAACGAAGTTATATAGAGACCAATGGTTCTCAATCAGGTACGATTTTGAAACTCTCCCAAATGAGACATGTAACAATATCTGGGGACATTTTGGTTGTCAGTGCAAATGGGAGGTTTCTATTGGCATCTAGTGTGTATAGGTAAGGGATGCTGCTAAGCATCAAATAATGCGGAGGGCAGTCCAACAAAACAAAGCCTAAAATGTCAAAACTGCTGAGGTTGAGACACCCTGAAATTGATTCTTGGATTGAGTATGTTGACCATTAGATTCAAGATTCTGACAATAAGTCTAAATCCCAGGTAAGTAACGCCCTTTAGAAAATTCCTTCTGCATTTGATACATATGCTACATACACTGACATATGTGCAAACCCATCCTACATACTCTAATACATACATTCTACCTAACAGGAAAACTTGAGGCAACTCTCCATAATGGAAACTACTTGGATATATCTTTTTTTAATTCAAAAATATTGTTTAGCTTAAATTATACCTAAAAATTATCTCAGTTCTTGTATTTATTCTGTACACACAGAGATAGCATACAGAAATAATTTTTTAAATTATACTATTGCTTACATATTATCATTTCATACAGATAATTGGCCATCTTTCAAAAATATGAAATGCAAAAGGACACTTTCATGAGGTTTCTTATTTGTTATGCAGCTTTGAGTAGGGCCTTAGCATCTGCACGTGCCTTAATCCACATCCAAATGATATTATTGAGCATTCTAAAAAGAGTGTCTGGAAAATTATATGTCATAAGCTTAAACAGTCTGGCTGTCACCATCAGGAGAAAAAAAAATGGTTTTAGCAAATGTTTCAGATGTATCCCAAAAAGGCTGTGAACATTTTCATTAAAATCAAGAATTTATTTTATAATTAGCATTCCATATGTAACCATTCCCTTCTTAATTTTAGTGGATTAATGGATATTTCTAATCTTCCCAAGAAGATGTATGACAGCTTTGTTGTTCATTAAGTGTCTCATTAGCAGACTCTGGAAAAGTAGGATTCTAAACACCCAAAATTAGTAAATGTTAATAGTCAGTTCTGAAACTTTTAAAATGCATGCTCTGATGTTGATAATTACAGCTGGTATGTCCATCATTATTTATTTATAGATGCTGTTAGTAAAGATCTAGTAAAAATACCTATTAAATAAATTGGAATATTGTCTCCTCAAATGAATTAATCAATGTCTTATACTGTGTGGTCCACTTTAAATTGCAAAACTACTAGGGTTTAAAATGTGCCTTAAATTATAGAGTTCATCAAGGGAAATATAAGACATTCCCAGAATGAATCTTTATTATACCTACCATAGCCCTATCCAGAACTAACCTAGACAAAATTATGAAACAAAGAGCTTGTATCTCAGCCTGCTTTTTGCCCAGTATATTTAGATGTCCAATGCCCTCTTTTCATTTTATTTTATCTTGTTTTAAATTAATTCTATCCCTGTTATTCCAAGCTGTTGAGGTTTTCAACAGTGCAGTTGTAAATACTGTGTGGTTCACCCTATTTCACAAAAATCACATCAACACATCTAATCAGGTTAACCCCTTTTCTACCTTGAGTTTCTCTAGGACTACTATAGGTAAACAACCTTAAAAGATCAGCTATTTAAAAGTAAAGATTTACCTGATATTCCTCAACATTCTTAAAGCCATGTTTTTCCTCCTGAGGAACTATTTAAATATTATATTTTATGTGAATTAGTAAAATATTAATTTTAGGCACAATGTGTAAAGCAAAGAAGAAATTATAATTCCTAAAGCAAGCACTTAAGAAGTAATGCAAGACAATATGGCTAAAATGCCAGTAACTAAATTTAAAATAGAATTTAAAAAAATTCAATTAGTCAAAAGATGGCCAAAAAAAGGAGGAACAGAAGAATCAAAAGCAGAAGTGGCAAATAGTAAACAAATAATAAATTGATAAAATAAATCCAACAATATTATCAATGATTACATTAAACGTTCATGGACAACATATGCCAATTAACAGAATGAAACTGTCAAATCGGATTTTTTAAAATGCAAATCCCAACTACAGTGCATATGCTAGCTTTTGCAGACATGTACTTTAAAAATAAAGAATAGATAGATCAAAAATAAGTAGATAAAAAAACATAATACCATGTTAGCAGCATAAAGAGTCTGGAGTAGTGTTATATTAATGTCAGATAAAATACACTTCAAGACTAAGTGTAACTTATGTCCTGAGTGATAATAAAAAACATAACACATAAAATATGTGGGATGGGCCAGGTGTGGTGGCTCACGCCTGTAATCTCAGCACTTTGGGAGGCCAAGGCGAACAGACTGCTTGAGCCTAGGGGTTTGAGGCCAGCCTGGGCAACATGATAAAGCCCCGTCTCTACAAAAAAATTAAAAAAAAAAAAAAAATAGCTTGTGGGGTGGTGCACCTGTAGTCCCAGCTACTTTGGAGGCTGAGGTGAGAGGACTGCTTTGAGCCTGCAAGGCAGAGGCTATAGTGAACCAAGATCACCCACAGCATGGGTGACAGAGACCTTGTCTAATAAAACACACACACACACACACACACACACAAAAGTAAAATGTTTTGAAAAAATATGTAGGATAAACTGAAACAGTACATATAGGGCAATGTATAGCTTTAAATAGTCATATTAGAAAATCAAAAAGGTTTAACCTAATGACCCAAATTTCCACCTGAAGGAGCTAGGAAAAGAAAAGTAAACCAAGAGTGTATCAAAGAAAGGTAGGAATAAAGAGCAGAAATGGAAGAAACAGAAAACTGACAATTGAGAAAAGTAAAAAGTCAGTTTAAAAAAAACCCCACAAAATTGATAAATTAATGGCTATACTAATTCATAAATAATGAGAGAAAGAGAGAAAATGCAAATTACCAATATCAACACTGAAAGAAAAGTTGTCACTACAGATCCTTAAAGATAGTAAAAGGACAATGAAGAAATATTTTGAATAAAAATATGTTGGCCGGGCGCGGTGGCTCAAGCCTGTAATCCCAGCACTTTGGGAGGCCGAGACGGGCGGATCACGAGGTCAGGAGATCGAGACCATCCTGGCTAATATGGTGAAACCCCGTCTCTAATAGAAAATACAAAAAACTAGCCGGGCGACGAGGCGGGCGCCTGTAGTCCCAGCTACTCGGGAGGCTGAGACAGGAGAATGGCGTGAACCCGGGAGGTGGAGCTTGCAGTGAGCTGAGATCCGGCCACTGCACTCCAGCCTGGGCGGCAGAGCAAGGCTCCGTCTCAAAGAAAAAAAAAAAAAAAAAAAATATGCCAACAATTTTGGCTACTTGTTAATAATCTAATGTGAAGAGCTGTTTAAAAACATAACACATATAGGCCAGGCACGGTGGCTCATGCCTGTAATCTCAGCATTTCGGGAGGCCAAGGTGGGCAGATCACCTAAGGTCAGGAGTTCACGATCAGCCTGGCCAACATGGTGAAACCCCATCTCTACTAAAAATACAGAAGTTAGCCAGGTGTGGGTGGTGGGCACCTGTAATCCCAGCTACCCAGGAGGCTGAGGCAGGAGAATTGTTGAACCTGGGAGGCGGAGGTTGCAGTGAACTGAGATCGCCCCATTGCACTCCAGCCTGAGCAACAGAGTGAGACTCCATCTCAAAATAATAATAATACATATAAAGAGAGTGTATACAAAAATGCTTATATTACACTGATGCCAACTATAAGCCAGGCTTTTTGTATACCATATTTCACACATCCTTATAATTTCATGGGTAGAAATGATTTGCTCTGCTCTATAGATGAGGAAACTGGAGCTGAGAAATAGTAACTTTCCAAAATCGACACAAAGAAAAGAGTTGTTATTTGAATCCATTTTCTACTTAGCTCCAAAGTATATACTTTTAAATATAACATGTTGCTATAGTGATACATATATATTTTACCCTAATTAATACTAATGATATCTTCTAAGTCTCTTTTCTCATCCTCTCTCATGTTCCAAATGCCAAAATTGTGTATTTTTATATAAAAAATAAAGCAGCTGAACTTTTTTCTTAAAAGCGAAACATATTTTACAAAGTAATGGGACAATAATCTGTGATCTAAAAGTCCTAAGAAATTATAATAACTAAGAAAGAACAAATGAGTTTTAAGTAGTACGGGCATAATATAAAATAATCATAATCACAACAACCTCCAAGTTCCCTGGGTCAGGAAGCAGATTTTACACAGCTTCATATTTGCCATAGGAACTTTGTCAAATTCTATGTCTATATCTGAAAGTATTATACAACTTAAATGGACATGACAGAATAAAAATAAAATAAAATGATTATCAAATGAATCATATTGAAATATAATTATTTAGTAAGTTAATCAAACTTTCTATAGTATCAGACCAAAAATCATCTGACGTAAGGTTTCTTATTAGCAAGATGTGACAAGGGAACAACAATGTTTCAAATTTCTATAGGAAATTATACCTTTACTTCTATATTGAGACAAATTATAAATAAAACGTGAGTCCAAAGTAAAGATAGTTTCAGATATTCAGATGAAATAGGAGAAGTTCCCTTATCCCCCTCATAGGGCATGCAACAGGGGTGTGGCTTGCTTCTTTGGTGATCTCTGCTCAACCTCCTGAGGGGAGCATGCAGATGAGCAGGTCGTGGGGAGTGTTTGGGGGCTCTGACCCCACGACAGTGTCCAGGGTTGAGTGTTTACAGCTCCCAAAGCCCCAGTGGGCATGGGTTGCCATGTGCTCTTTCAGCTTTGCCTTCTCCAGGTGGCTTGTGTTAATTCAGCTCCAGTAGACCCTCTGCCTTATCACAAGGACAGAGGGCTTTCTGTATCCCAGGTTCTTGCCCTAGTGTACCCAAGAAGTCAGATCACACATGGGCTTGGAGGATGGGTGCAAGGTTTTATTGAGTGGTGGAGGTACCTATCATGAGATGCATGAGGAGCCCAAAGGGGGATGGAGTGGGAAGGTGGTCTTCCCCTGGAGTCAGGTCGCCCAATAGCCATTCTCTCCTCCAACTGCCCCCAGCCAAATTCCACATCATGCTGCTGTCTATTGCCTGATGTTGTCTGCTGATGTCTGTCACTGTGTTCTGCTCTCTTGACATCCAGCCACTTGTGTCTGTGCCTTCTAGGGTCTTGAGTTCTTGTGGGTACAGGATGGGGCACCTGGTGGGCCAAAAGCTAACTTTTGGGGCATGAAAACTGAAATGCCTGTCCTCATTTAGGTCCATGGGTACAGGCCTGAGGGTGGAGCCCTCACCAGGGACCTCGCCCTTCTCTACCCAGCATTTTCTTGCCCCTCCCATCACAAGGACTCAAAATATTAACTCACTAGTTTTTCTAGGAAATGCATTTGACTTTGTACACTTCAGGGTGAAAAACACAAAAGAAGAAGAAAGGATATGAAAAGCTTTAAGCTCTCCGAGATTCCAACAGAAGGAAGTCCCAGGATGACAGTCGTGTAGCAATTCTAGAAAATAACTGAACCAAATTAGAACAGAAAGCCAGTAAGCTCCAAAAAGAAGTTCCTCATAAAGAATGCCATGAGGAGAAACACAAAAGTATGTCTGATGAAAAATTCATGGTTCAGTTATGAAGCAAATTTCAATGAGGCGTGATTTTCAGCAATTAAGAATAAGATCATCCATTTGACCTTAATTCTGGTGTGATTCTTCTTCTAACAGTGAAGTCTTGACAGTGGATTGTTAGGAAGAGAATTCTAGCATACCATTTGGATCTGAAGCTAAAAACATTAAAATAAGGAAATTTATTTAGAATCAACCTATAAATAAATACTGAGATATTTATTAAAATGTAGATAATTCATGGAATATTTCTGCAGATATGGATATAAATAAAGCATGGAATATTTATGCTGAACCAAGAAGTAAATTAACAGCAGAAGACCCAATTATATCTGCAGAGTCAAATATAAATATTATCAACATCAATAATGTGAAACTAAAATTTTAGGTGGCAAAATTTGAAAATGAATAATAAAGTAGCAAAAAAACATGTTTTAACATTAATTCAAAATCAAGAGTTATTGTCTGAATATGATGAAATAATACATATAAGTTTACATACAATGTTTAAAATTACAAGGGGAGCTAATGGAATAATTAATACTACTAATCTTAATAATTGGGAGGACAGAAAGGGATTAAATAGTATGCGTTAAATATGTATCTTTAATAATAGAGGCAGCAGAGTCGATATTTTAAGAAATAGCTTATTATATGAAGCTATGGAATCAACCAACAAATGATAATAACAGTTGAAAATGATTGCTTCTGACAAGTGAGTATGCAGAGTAGAAACTTTTTATTATAACCTTTTTCTGTACTAGTTAAATTTTTAGCATGCCCATTCTGCTCTGATAAAATTAATTTTAAATAAAATGTAAGATTATTTCATATACAGTGCCATGTAAATTTGACCAACAAATTAATGCCTTGAATATATTGCCATTGATGTGAGCCAAAGAAAGCATATAAAACCAAGAATACAGCAATTTTTAAGAGGCAGACCATGGTTATATGTCATATAAAATTTCATTCTATAGATTATTTCATAAGCAATAAAATAAAGATTAATTCAACAGGAATCGTTTTACTTCTAAGTATTCTGCAAGCAATGCTCCTTTAAGCTAAAAGAAATGCAAAGAATCAAAATACTGCTAAGCAGTCATGATGTTAACGCACAGCTGAAAAGATACAAGCTATCACTAAATCAAGAACTTCAATAAAATTCTCAAAAGCATAAGAATGTTTCTATATTCCAATAATCGGAAATATAAATAATGAAAAATGTTGACCACAATCTCCAACAGAATTTCTGAGCCATCCACAATCTTCCCATTAAAATTTAGCTGTCGCCAATTAAAATAATAGAGAATATTTCTCCTTCAAAGATACAATTTTAGTGTTCATAAGCCCTTTTCTCCACTGGTAGTCTTTCTTACTGTATGTGGTTCAAAAGTCCAGGCTATTTTAACACAGCTTTAGAAATCTTAGATCTCAAACTTTATAAGGAAGATGTAATTAAAAGTTTATAATGTTGCATTATTCGATGAGCTTAGATCCTGAAAACCCCAACTGTCTTGCAGTCTTCTCAGCTTCAGCCTTCCTCCAGGCACACTGGATTCACCTGGGAACAAATCCTTTGCCTCACTAGGTCCTTGTTATTACACATTTACTTTCACCTGTGTCTTATGAATACTCTATTTCTGACCAAAGCCTTGAAGAAATAAGCATATTTTTGGCTTATACTCCATATCTACAACTTGACTTCAAGTAAAATGTACTCACATAGCCACCTAGCAGCTAATAAATACCTTAGAGTGGTGTGTTCTAAACAACCTTTCTGCTCTGAAATGCATGTATTGACAATTACTATATGTAAAGGTAATTCTGTTATGTTAATGATTGCAGGATTATAGAACCCAGTATTTTATACAACTTGTATTAGAACTGAGCAATGGAACAGGCAGTCTCTGTAGGCATGTTTACAGTCTTCAGGAGCCAGCCATTCTTAAATTTCCTAGAAATTGGCAATGGGAGGAGACTTATATAGTCAGTTGAAACATGATATTAAGAGAAAAGAGTGGTAGTACATGATGATCCAAACAGGTTTGTTACTTCTTCTAAATCACTCTCAGTATAGTAGAGTTGCAGAGATCCAACAAAAAGTAAAAAGCAGAAATTCCAGAAACCTTGGAAAGCACAGGAGATAATGTTAGCAGGAGGGAACATATCCAAGTCACACAGCACCAAAGTGGCCATGAATCTGTATCAGCCTGCAGCAACCTCAATTCTTGCCTCCTCAGAAGAAAGAATTCAACTGAGGGGCATAGGGCAGAAGGTGAGACCAAGGCAACTTTTACAGCAAGAGTGAAAGTTTATTAAAAATCTTTAGGCCGGGCACAGTGGCTCAGGCCTGTAATCCTAACATTTTGGGAGGCAAAGGAGGGTAGATCATCTGAGGTCGGGGGTTCGAGACCAGCCTGACCAACATGGTGAAACCCTGTCTCTACTAAAAATACAAAATTAGCCAGGCATGGTGGCACATGCCTGTAATCCCAGCTACTCAGGAGGCTGAGACGTGAGAATCACTTGAACCCGGGAGGCGGAGGTTGCAGTGAGCCGAGATGGAGACATTACACTCTAGCCTGCGCCACAAAGGCAAAACTCTGGCCTCTTGAAAAAAAAAAAAAAAAAAAGGTTTAGAGAGCCAGGCGTGGTGGCTCCCATCTGTAATCCCAGCACTTTGAGAGCAAGAATGAGAGAAAGGAAAGTACATTTGGAAGAGGACCAAGCAGACTACTTGAGAGATCAAGTGTACTGTTTGACCTTTGACTTGGGGTTTTATATGTTAGCATGCTTCCAGAGTCTTGCGTCCCTTCACCCCTGATTCTTCCTTTGGGGTGGGCAGCCTGCATGTGCAATGACTTATCAGCATTTGGAAGGGGCGGCATGCACAGTGTGTTTAATGGAGTTGTACGCATGCTTACTAGAGGCATTCTTCCCTTAGCAGTCCAAATGTTCCTAGATGGTCATATGCCAGTTAAACTCCACCTTTTTGCCTCTTAGTGTACATGCGGGAGCACACTTGCCCAGCTCCTGGGATCTTATGAGGAAACTGCTAATCACCAGTTTCAGGTGTTTCTGTTTATTGGGAGACTGCCTTTCCCTGGCACTGGCTGTGATCGATTATTATTTTAGAGAGGCAGTTTAACAAATACCTGACCATCACCAGATGATTGCCTGACATTTCTGGTGGGACGAGGAGCCTCTCCTGCCCTGCTCCTTTCTGACTAGCTACCTACCATAACAATAATAGCAATGATAACAACTATGAATTACATGTATTGAATATTTATTATGTGCCAGGTATTTTACCTTTACTATCTCAATTAAACCTCAATTAAACCTCAAAGAATCCCCATTTTATAGATTTTTAAACCAATACTTAGAAAGGATATCTAAATTGTTCATACCTAGCAAGTGATAGGATAGGGATTTAAACCAAGGCTGTGTGATTCCAAAGCCACCATGCGTAAGCAAGCTGCTACATAGCTCAAAACAAAGATTTATGCATAAAAGAGTAAGAGTGGCAAGTAGATTTTACTAGAGCTGAGCTCAAAGATATAAACCAGGCATCAAAAGAAGAGGGCGATTGCTGGTCCTACAAAGAAAAATAAGGAAAGGGGACGTAACAATCTGTTGGATATGTACTAAATGGAATTCAAAGGTGCCTTAATCCCTTCTGGAAACATTCTCTAAAACTCAAGATTGATACAGGAGATAGTTAGGCATAAACCACAATTAACCAGTGCATGGGAAAGGCAAAGCTAAGGGTTTTAGGGAAATTGAAACTTTGCTTCTGAAAATGTGAGTCTAAGTCTGCTGAAATGATTTGACAATTGTCAAAATAAACACAATTTAAAAGTTGTTGGAACCCCTGAAACACTTTAAGCCTTAAGAAAGATGTGACTGTGATCTGAGTCACATATGGTTACAACTTCTGTTTCTCAGATTATAAATTAACTCACGTTCTTATTTATCTTATTCTTTACAGTGACTAGACAGAATTAAATGATATCAGGGACACAAATCTCTGCCTTTTAATGACCCTTGTTATAGATTAACTTCTCCTTTGTTGTCCTGCTTTGCTTAGACCAGATGACAAAACCCATGACTATTATGCCCTCTGTAAAAAAATGTTAAATGTACCCTTCCCCAAAAGAAACACCAACTGTAACCAATCTTATTGCTGTAATTATGCTCTAGCCTTGTATGTAAAATGTTGTAATCCTGCTAAAAACTCATCTGTCTCTGCCTATCTAAATGAAACCTTAACTTTCCTACTTCTGAATGCTGATTCCATCCCTTAGGAGTTGGTATTTCCAAGAAGGTTATCCTCAAATTCTGCACTTGAATAAACTCTCTTTAAATTAGATTCTGACTCTTTTGATTATTTTAGGTTGGCACAATAGATTATCAGGAGAAAAACAAAACTTATTGCATGCATAGGCATGGGGGCCACACACAAAAGTATGAGACTCAAAGAAATCTCATACTTCTTTGAGAGTACTGAAGTTTTAATACCATTTGGAAAGGAATAAAGGCTTGGAGCATGGAGATCAGTTATGGGAGGGAGAGGGGAGGAATTGCATATCAAGTAAAAACTCTCTTGTTATGCAGATGAAATCTCTCAGGTAGCAGCACTCAGATTAGATAATAGCCTATAGTGAAAGTTTCTCTATTAGAGCTTCAAAAGTGTCTCTTTTTCCTAAGTTAATCTTACCTAGATCAAGATAATGTAGATAAGTTCTCCTGGAAATCCTGTTCGCATCTACTGTTTACTTCACTAATGTAGATTTCCTCTACAGATGTAAATCTCCTCCACAAAAGGACAACTCTTCAGAACTATTCCTGTGTCTGTAGCCCCTCTGAATATCCATCTCAAAAGTATATTTGGGGGTGAGATACTCTACTTGCCTTCAGGGTGAACATATTTTAAGAGTTTAATTGTAAGTCATGGACATAAACGTGGAAATAATAGACACTGGGGACTCCAAAAGGAAGGAGGATGGGAATGAGGGTGAGGACTGAAAACTTACTTGTGAAGTACGATGTTCACTGTTTGAGTAATGGGTACACTAGAAGGCCCATCCCCACCGGCAGGCAATGTACCCATGTAACAAATATAAATATGTACTCCCTGAATCTAAAACAAAAAATTAAAAGTTTAAAAAAGAGTTTACTTGTAAGTGATTTAAATTTATTGAGCATATTTTAATAAAACTAAATACATTTCCATAATGAATAAAGTATTTAAAAAGAAAAGGAATATAAAAACCTAAATGAATGAAAAAAGATTGACATAGAGATCTGCAAGGAAAATGGAGGTGATGGAATCATGTGGTTCAATATTATATTGGTTTCAATGAGCCATTAATACTCATTTTTATGTTCACATTGACATTTGTTTTCCTCTTTACTGTAATTGTTATGGTGGCAATTACATATTCCATATTTGCTGACCCATGATTCAGATATACAATGAGACCCTCAGTAGTCTGATCCAGGAAAGGAATTATCTGGTCTTTTGAGGAATAGAGAGTACAATGGACCTGACTGAAAATGACTCAAGATTCTACCACACCTGATCTATATTGGGATAGGGGTTTTAGGACCCTCTAGAATTGAAATACCATCTTCTTGGAGAATTTCATTTCCAAATTTTGTGAATGTTAAATATAATGAACCCCAAGTTTCTCTTCATATGTTCAGCTCCCTTATTCTTTGATTCTCCACTTTAAAGTTTAACTTCCTGGTTCTCTTCCCTCCCTTGCCTCTAATTTCAGTAAACAACTTTCCCACCAGTCTTAATCAGTAGTTCCCTGGTCACTGCTCCATCCTGACTCATCCTGGTCACCTGCTTTGACTTAAGTCACTCCTGGTCACTTGCTCTGACCTAAGTCACCTCTAGTTACCTGTTCCTAACCGTCCTTCCCACCAAACTACTCACCCCACCACTCTGGCTCATACCCCTGACCTCTTTAAAATAGCCAATCGGAATTAGCTTAGACTGTGCCATCCAGCCATAGCCAATAGGAGAACGACACAGCAGTAGGGGCTATCTGCATCAGGAATAAGAATTCTTTCCCCTCCCCTGTCCAGCTATGCTCTTGACATTACTCCATTCGCGAGTCACACCCTTCTACAGAAGTAAAAATTGCCTTGCTGAGAGAATTAAATTTATGTTCAAGTGCTATTTCTTTGCAGCGCCAAGGAACACGCATTTTGCATTTCTCACATGAATACATTTAAATACTAAATTTATAAATAGACGGATAGGTGGAAAAGTAGATAAGTAGTTTTTCAGAGAACTTGTGAATATGCGATGTAAACTATGATGTGAGAAACTTGGTGTAATCAAAAAGAATGAATTAAACTCAAAATTGTATCCAAAATAATGCGCTTTTGAGATTCTATCAGTAAATTATCTGCCAAAATTACACAGGCCAAATGTAATATTCTATAAGACATTTCATGGCTTGTAACTTTGTATATAAAAATAAGTCTTTAACTCTCTTATTCTCTAATTTGGCTCAGTTTGTCTAAAGTTTCTCTTTTATGTGGCCATTCAACACAGCATGATTGCTGCACGTAATATAATATGACAAGATTGCCCATTAACTTGTTCTCTAAAATACCCTTAAGTAACTGAGTTAATACAATATTTAGACTGGAGCAATCAGGTGGGAAATCTCGCTCTTAACTGTACTGACTGCTGAGCACGTAGATTACAGCAGTCTCCCTTCAGCCTTTCAGTCATGAGCCTTCAGTGACAATTTGTTCCTCCAGGAATCAAGCTTTCCAAATCAAACAAAAAATTTTAAAGACAATGTTTTCTTCTTTAGAAAACACATTTTAAAATATAATAAAGAGAATTCTTCTGCTTGCTTTTTCTTCCTGTATCTATGAAAATGTTCATACTAGTCTCCATTAACTGCTCAAGTGTGAAGTTTATTCAGAACTTTAAAATTAATGTAGTTAATGTGTGTTATTTCAGAAGAGGGTAAATGTTTGTTTTTTAAACCTCAATTTTTTCTTATCTAGTAAAGTGAAAATGTAGGATACATTGTTAAATGACATTTCTCTAACTACAACTTAAAAGAATCAATTTTTTATCAATAGATCATAAATATTTGTATCTACCAGACATTATATATCATTTACAACAGAATCTCCTGAGTAGTTTTTTTTAATGCAAATTTCTAAGCTGTTGTCTAGATGTACTGAATCAGAATTTCTGGAAGTGAGGCAAGGTAAACTACATTTTAATAAGTCTCCCAAAGGTTCTTTGGACATATTAAAATTTGAAAGTGTTTGAATTATAGATTCCATAATACCTCATCTGGATTCCTGGACTTATTTACTGAAGCTTTGTGAAGTAAAAAATAAATGTATTTCTACTATATACATACATATGACAAATAAGTTACCAAAATATTATATTCAGATTTTAAATGTAGACTTATTATTTATAATATATTTTTATTTTCAAATATATGAGCCATACTGAATGAGATTTAAAGGAAATTTGATTTTTATTATTATTAATGGTATTTTATTATTGTTAATGGTATGTGTATCAACCTTAGACCCAAAGCCAGATCAATGAAGTCATTACTTGTTTCTTCTTTAAATAATCTTATGCCAATCCTACTAAGTGCTGGAGATACAAATATGTATTACACGTACTCCTTCTAGTAGAAAAAAAGGAAACAGGCCGGGCGCGGTGGCTCAAGCCTGTAATCCCAGCACTTTGGGAGGCCGAGGCGGGCGAATGACGAGGTCAGGAGATCGAGACCATCCTGGCTCACACGGTGAAACCCCGTCTCTACTAAAAATACAAAAAAATTAGCCGGGCGAGGTGGCGGGCGCCTGTAGTCCCAGCTACTGGGGAGGCTGAGGTAGGAGAATGGTGTGAACCCAGGAGGCGGAGCTTGCAGTGAGCTGAGATTGCGCCACTGCACTCCAGCCTGGGCGACAGAGTGAGACTCCGTCTCAAAAGAAAAAGAAAAAGAAAAAGAAAAAAAGAAACAGACTGAAAAACAGATCTCAGCAATATAATGGTTTAATGCAGCACTAGAGATATGCAAAAGTATTTTTGGAAGCACCAAAGAGTACAACTATCTCTTATTGGATGGAAAATGAATGGAAAGTATAAAGAAAGCTTCCTTGGAGATGACACAAGTAGGAATTAGGTTGCACAGGATGAGAGTTAGAAGCATTCTAGGCACAGACTGTAGAATGAACAAAGATATGGAGATAAGAAATAGCATGGTATGTGTGATAAACTGAGTCATGTAGTGACTGAAGAGAAAACTGAATGTCAGGAAATGGTTTAGATTTGAAATTTGAAAGACAGGCGAAAGCTAGATTATTAAATGCATAGTGAGAGATGTAAATTGTCTTGGACTTTAAATAATTTTTATTCTGCTTTTCCCTTTTCTGGGACTGAAAACACACATTTGATAGACTGCTTAATATTGTCCCAAAGTTCACTGAGACTGTGAAAGGAAAATAAAATTTGGGGACACCAAACTCACTATATCAAAGGGAAGTTCAGCTTGGGAACAGAGTCACACAAAAACTATCTTCCTTTTTGTTTCTAAACAGATAACTACAAAGATAGGAAGCCACGTATCTCTCTAGTTCGCTTCCATCATAAATTCCTTCGAAGAGAATGGCTTATGGACCACAACATCTTTACCCTAAAACATAATTTTGTTGAATTTCATCCATGTCCCTGCAAAGGACATGATCTCTTTCCTTTTTATGACTGCATAGTATTCCATAGTATATATGTGCCACATTTTCTTTATTCAGTCTATCATTGATGGGCATTTGGGTTGGATCCATGTCTTTGCTATTGTAAATAGTGCTGCAATAAATATACGCATGCATGTGTCTTTATAGTAAAATGATTTATATTCCTTTGGGTACATACCCAATAATGCGACTGCAGGGTCAAATGGTATTTCTGGTTCTAGATCCTTGAGGAATTGCTATACTGTCTTCTACAGTAGTTGAACTAATTTATATTCCCACCAACTGTTTAAAAGTGTTACTATTTATCCACAGCCTTGCTAGCATCTATTGTTTCCTGACATTTTAATAATCACCATTCTGACTGGCATGGTTTTGATTTGCATTTATCTGATGATCAGTGATGTTGGGCTTTTTTTCATGTTTGTTAGCCACATAAATGTCTTCTTTTGAGAAGTGTCTGTTCATATTCTCTGCCCACTTTTTGATGGGGTTTTTTTTTGTTGTAAATATATTTAAGTTCCTTGTAAATTCTGAATGTCAGGGTCTAGTAATTTTTGATTAGGTGACAGATATTTTGTATTTTACATTGCTGGGGGCTAGATTTTGGTCTGGCAGGCAATATATTTAGTTGATCCTTTTGAAACTTGTTTTTAAGCTTTGAAGAGAGGGTATTAAAATACTCCCTCTCAATGGATGTTCCACAAGAGAATTAAACCCTAATGTCTAAGGCAATGCTGTAGGTAATGAATTAATTTCTCTCTAATGTATTTAGAATGGTATTATACGAACCTTGAGAGAATTAAGAAAATACTTATTCACATAATGTTTCATAGAACCTCAGTTGAAAAAGACAATTTAGGCACATGACTAAGGTATAGCCCCTTTGACATCGCCCCTAAAGGCCAGGTGTTCAAAAAGACTCTTGATTCTAGCTGACCAAAACTCAAATGTCTCCCGGCCCTGTATGAATTCTGGAAACTTTTCAACTTACAGCTTTCTAGCAGTTTTTTTGCCTGGACTCGGGGAGTTTCTTTGACATATGCACAGCTTAGTATTTAGCAACAAACTCTATGGGATTCCTATACAGATTTTTGACATTCTTTCTCCATGCAACTTTAACCTCTTTGTTATTCTGTTCGCAGATTCCAGATGCATCAATCTTCCTGTACACTAGACTCTGTCTGCTTAACTCAATGATACCACTGTGCTCTGATGGAGATAACCATCCCTGCACTGTAGTTCAGAAAGTGCCTGAAAGCAGAAAGCTGGGACTTACCTGACTGTACGCTTATCTTATTTGTTTTCCTTCTTTCAGAACTGTGCCAACTGCTTGATCAATATCCAAAACTTGTTACTGCATATGTAGTCCAGTTTTCCAGTTGTTTGTGGAAGGATGGTAAGTCTAGTTCCAGAGTGAAAATTTCATCTTTGACTTCAAATTATACTTGATGGAGAACCAATAAGGGATTCTAGTCAAAAGACTGCCATTGTTATATTTTTATTTCAGATCACTGTAGCAGTTCTGTGGAAGAAAAATGTGAGAAAGATTAGACTGTGAAAGAGAGAAGTTCCACAATTATTTAGAAAGTAAAATTATGAGGACTATATGACATATATATATTTATTATTATTATTATTATTATACTTTAAGTTCTACGGTACATGTGCACAATATGCAGGTTTGATACATAAGTATACATGTGCCTGTTGGTTTGCTGCACCCATCAACTCATCATTTACATTAGGTATATCTCCTAATGCTATCCCTCCCGCAGCCCTCTACCCCGCGACAAGCCCCGGTATGTGATGTTCCCTGCCCTGTGTCCAAGTGATCTTGTTCAATTGTTCAGTTGAACAATTCCCACCTATGAGTAAGAACACGTGGTGTTTAGTTTTCTGTCCTTGTGATAGGTTGCTGAGAATGATGGTTTCCAGCTTCATCCATGTCCCTGCAAAGGACATGAACTCTAGATGACTTATTGAATATAAAAAATGAGGAGAAAAAAGGAATCAGAGATAGCTCTAAGAATTCCAGTTTGGGTGTCTGAGTGTTAAAAACATATATGGAAGAAGATTTAGTATTGTGGCCATTTCAGTTTTGTCCATATTACCCTCAAGGCATCTTTGGAACACCCAAATAGAAATAACTTATGAAGAGTTGAATATACAAACTTGAGTTTCAAACCTGCATATTTTTGGAAAGATCTTAGGTGGAGAGATAAAATCAAGAGTAAGCAGCATATAAATGTTAGTTGAAACTATAGAGGAAATAGTATTATTCAGGAAGAATATATAGAATCATAAGAGAGCTGAGATAAAATCAAACAACACTAAAATTAAGGCACAAAAGCAAAAGATGAAGTGAGAGGAGTAAGTCCTGAAAAATGAAGAGAGCCAGGAGATTGCAGAGTTGTAGAATCAAGGTAGTAAAGACTCTCAAAAGGAGGGGTTAAACTATGACTTCAAATACAATAGGAAATTCCAGGAAAATAAAGGCTGAAAAAGTGGTCACTGGCTTAGGCAATTATGAGGAAACTAGTAGCCTTTTACCCCTTTAATAGGTGAGGATTGTTGTAAGGCAAATGGCAGCAGGTAGAGAAAATGAGAGAGAATAAATAGCAAGCACAAGATTACTTTTAAAGGACTAAAGATGCAAGAGGATTGACTAAATTGAAGCTAAAGAAAATATGGGTCAAGAGTATGTGCCTTTTAGTATATGAGACTTGAATTCTATTAAGCTGAAGAGAACTCAAAAGTGCAGGAAAGAGGGAAAAGTAAATGGATTAAAGTCCCAGAAGAGAGAGGCCAAGATAAAATCAAGAACACAGAGGGATTGTTCAGCCTTAATCCAAAGTCTTGACCCCCATTAGTATAAGAAGAAAGAACATATAAGAATAAGTATCCAAGGCCACAAACAAGGCTCATTCTGAGCAAGAGTTCCTGTGTGGTCCCCAGAGCAATGGCAGGACCCTGATCTGTGGATGGTATGCCATAGAGTTTAGGGAGGGAGAGCAAGGGTCTTAGAAACTAGCATCAAGGCCTTATTCGGGGAGATGACCTTCATCCACAACCTTTAGCAGTGACAAAGACCCTGGTTGGGAACTGTTACCAACGTGGTTTTTCACATAACCTTAAGAGCATTTACATGAGAAGAGATAAAGAATGAGGATGTTGATAACAATGATGATGATTAAAATAGACACTCTGACATACCCTGCCGGGTACTCCCTTCAGGACTGTATTTGCCTGGTTTCTGGGCGTACTATTGACTGACAGCCCTCAGCTGCCAGCTTTCTCAGCAAATTAATCTCAGCTGAAGAGAGCTGCCTTCCCCAAGGTCATGATTCTCTCTTGGCTACAGTCTACACCCAATGACTGGTAAATTCTAGGACATAGAATTCAGCCTCCTTGCCCCATTTAGTGACAAAATTGAAGATGCAGCCTAACTTCAGAGTTCCCTAAAGGGCCAGCTGAGGCTAAAGATACTGTCAACTTCCTTCCCTTCCTCTGCTGATAGAGTAGTCACATAAAATACAGGACACTCAGTTAAACTTGAATTTCAGATAATTGTGTCCCAAATACTGTATTTTATGTTAAAAATTACTCATTGTTTACTAAAAATTTAAATTTAACTGGCAGTCCTGTATTATTATTTGCTAATATGACAAGCCTATCCACAGGTTTAATTCTGAGCGTACTCTTGTATTAGTTTGTTCTTGCACTGTTATAAAGAAATACCTGAGACTGGGTAATTTATAAATAAAAGAGGTTTAATTGGCTCATGGTTCCAAGACTGTACAAGAAGCATGGCTGAAGGGTCCTCAAGAAACTTACTCATGATGGAAAGCAAAAGGAAGCGGGCATGTCTTTACATGGCCAGAGTAGGAGGAAGAGAGAGTGTGGGAAGGTGCCATACACTTTAAAACAACCAGATCTCATGAAAATCTATCAAGAGAACAGCAATGAAAGGATGGTGCTAAACTATTGGTGAAGGATCTACACTTATGATTCAATCACCTCCCACCAGGCCCCACCTCCAACATTGAAGATTGTAATTCAACATGAGATCTGAGTGGGGACATAGATCCAAACCATATCAGCTCCCTAGTAAACTTCCTTCATGTTAATCGCAGTCTCAGAATTGACCTCCCAGGGAATCCAAGCTACAATAATTACTAAATTCTGGAACTTAATCAGCTGCTGGTTGGCTGGCCATAAGGAACGCTTTTCTAAGAAGGTTGGGAATAGGAACAAAGTGCCCAACACAAGGTAATAGCATAGCAGCATAAATATTAACCTCTGACTGGTGGTAAATCGGGATGACATACAAATGGAAGGAATTACACAAGCATATGGAATTTGTCAGGCCTCTGAGCCCAAGCCTGCACATATACATCCACATGGCCTGAAGTAACTGAAGAATCACAAAAGAAGTGAAAATGGCCAGTTTCTGCCTGAACTGATGACATTACCTTGTGAAATTCCTTTTCCTGGCTTATACTGGCTCAAAAGCTCCCCCACTGAGCACCTTGTGACCCCCATCCCTGTCCACCAGAGAACAACCCCCTTTGACTGTAATTTTCCACTACCTACCCAAATCCTATAAAACGGCCCCACCCCAATCTCCCTTTACTGACTCTCTTTTCGGACTCAGCCCACCTGCACCCAGATGAAATAAACAGCCTTGTTGCTCACACAAAGCCTGTTTGGTGGTCTTTTCACATGGATATGCATGACAGAATTAATCTACAGTTTGAGAAGTGTTGGGAAAATAGTAAAATTATAATGACAATGGAATCGGATGGCTGCTGCTGGAGACCATGCTTTAGAAAATATGATTTAAAAATAGCCGAGGGTGAGTAAATAGCAATTAAAGACTAAGAGTAAAAGAAGGAGGCTTTCAAGGACATCAAGGAGATACTTGGTGGCAAGTTGACACCTTCTACCCTGGAAGAGCAATGATTTATTTTTCCTGCTGTAAAGTGTATTAAGATATAGGTTGCCATTTCTTTTTTCTTTCTTTTTTTTTTTTTTTTTTTTTTTTTTGAGACAGAGTTTCACTCTGTCACCCAGGCTGGAGTGCAGTGGCACAATCTTGGCTCACTGCAACCTCCACCTCCCGGTTTCAAACGATTCTCCTACCTCAGCCTTCTGAGTAGCTGAGATTACAGGCACACGCCACCATGCCTGGCGAATTTTGGTATTTTTTAGTAGAGACAGGATTTCAGCATGTTGGTCAGGCTGGTCTTGAACTCCTGGCCTCAGGTGATCCGCCTGCCTTGGCCTCCCAAAGTGCTGGGATTACAGGCATGAGCCACTGCACCCAGCTGCCATTCCTTTCCATAGGGCCTTAGACTATATTGTTATCCAAAAGTTTAAAAAGTGTTTGCTCTATCAATATGGAATCTCACACAAAGTCACATCTGACAGTGGAAGCACAGCAGTAGACACATGAGCTTGAGATTCCGTGGTCTTCTCACATAGGGCATTACCCAGAATTAGCCAGCCTGCTAAAGCAAAGAAAAGCCTACTCAAGAAGGTATGGCTAAGGCACCAGCTCAGAGACAATACCCTACAAGAATGAGCCACTGTTCTTCAGAATGCGATATGCACATACACACACATATACAATACATACATATACATAGTGTTTGGACAAATGGAGGCAGGATGGCGCACTTCCGGGTTCTTCTTCACCAGCTTTTTCCGCACGCGAAAATGCAGCCGGCGCCCAGGGAGGGTGCAGACCAACTGGGCATGCGCCAGGTGACATCAATCCGAAGAGACCGAGATTTACCTGGTCGCACCTGTGGAACGCCCCCCAACACGCCCGTGCCCCGCCTATTGCCCTCCCACTCCTAGAAAAGCCGCTCTTGGCCAGCATCCCACGCGGCTTTCCTCAGTCCTCCACTCCTGTCGGGATGTCAGGACTGCAGGAACTCCGTCTGAGAGCCCCACCGCGGGACTCTGTCGGCCTTCTTTGCCGGAGGCCGACAGACCTCTTCCCCACACCTTAGTTTACCAAAAATAAACTTGCAGTTTTGCTCCTACACTTGCCTACCCACTGGTTCTTTTGTGCTCGCTTGGCTGGTCTTAGAAAAACAAATCACATAGATTATGGCTCTGTCCTCAAGACGTAAATGCATGAGTCTGAAAACCAAGAGATGGAAGAATAGATGGTCTCACTTATATCACTCCCCATGAACCACCGCATGGGGAATTTTTGTTTCCTGCCTCACAGTGCTGAGTTCTGCAGGTTGAGAAGTCCTCACTACCAAAGAAATAAAGCTTCTACTAGGGGAAACAGCAAGAGTCCCCGTGAACTTTAATCTATGGCTGTCAGTCTAGCCCTTTGGGCTTCACATAACAAGGGAGCAGCAGACAAGAAAAATCACCTGGTTGGTAGAGGTAATTGAATTTGATTATCAGGAGGAGATAAAGCTACTAATATACAACAGAGGCAGGGAGAAGCATATTTAAAGCATAAGTGAGCCACTTAATGTCACCTGTTATTCCCTTGCCCAATTTTGATGGTAAATGGATAAATACAGAAGCTGTGGCCTGAAAAGGGCATAGAGACCAGGAACAGTACACTCCCTAAAAAGTACTATGACAGGATAACATAGAAGGAAAATAAAAAATAAGAAGACACAAATATTAGATGAAAGTCATGCAGAAGTCAAAACAGGCTTTCTCTAAACTCGGAGTGTATATATTTCTCCTATAACTGTCAATGAAGAGTCAAACTGTGTAAAATATTTGAAAAGATTTATTCTGACCCAAATATGAGTGACCATGGCCCATGACACAGCCCTCAGAAGGTCCTGAGAACATAAGCCCAAGGTGCTCGGGCACTGCTTGATTTTACACATTTTAGAAAGCTATGAGACATCAATCAAAATACATTTAAGAAATACATTGTTTTGGTCCAGAAAGGTGGGACAACTCAAAACGGGATTGGGGTATAGGAGGAGGCTTCCAGGCTATAGGTAAATTTAAACATTTCTAGTTGATAATTAGTTAAGTTTGTCTAAAGACCTGGGATCAGTAGAAAGGAAATGTTCAGGTTAAGATGAAAGATTGTGGCGACCAAGTTTCTTTTGAAGTCTTACAATGGCTGCCCTTAGGGACAATAGATGACAAATATTTCCTATTCAGATCTTTAAGAGGTGCTAGACTTTTAGTTAATCTCTTTAGGATTGCGAGGGCCTGGAAGAAAAAGATCTAGCTATGTTAACAGAGATTCTTTACAGATGCAAATTTTCCCCCACAAAGGTCAGCTTTGCAGGGCCATTTCAAGATACGGCAAAGAAATATGGTTTGGGGTTAAAAACTTTGATTTTCTTTCTTGTCTCATAATATTATGCCAGAGTCAGGTTGGAAAGTAAGTCATGATAAATAGAGTTAAATAAAACCTATCTGATAAGAATTTATGGTTTGTAGGGCATGACTCCCCAAACCCCTTAGATAGGAATTTGCGTAAGACAAAAAAAATCAGCGCTTAGTTCTCATAACCTTCACCAGATTCCCCAAGGAGTATGATCTATTATTATCATTGAAAAAAAGATTATATTATAAAGAATGGAAATTAGTATTCATTGCAAATGTACTATGTGTCAGACGGTTTTCTTATATTATTTCACTTTAATGCTCGTTAAAAACCCTGTAAATTAAGTCTTAATATCCACAGATTAGGAGATTGAGTTTTAAGAAATGAATAATGGAAAGACATTTTCACTACAATATATCCACATAGAAAATTAATATGAGTTTCAGACAAATAGAATAAAACCATGGAAACTGAAAACAGAACTGAGGTCAGGCACGATGGTTCACACATGTAATCCCAGAGATTTGGGAGGCTGAGGTGGAAGGATCACTTCAGGCCAGGTGTTTAAGACCAGCCTGGGCAATATTGCAGGACCCTATCTCTAAAAAATAAATAAAAATAAAAATAAGAAAACAGAACCGAGATGACCAAATGTAAGTACTCAAAAGTAGCACTGTGCAATATAACTTTCTAAGATGACGGGGGAATGTTTAGTGTCTGTGCTGTCCAATATTCTATATATTTGTTCTGTTCAATACTGTAGCAACTAGCTACAAGAAGCTATTGAGCAATTAAAATGTGGCCAATGCAACTGATGAATTAAATTTCTAATTTTATTTAACTTTAATTATTTAAATTTGAATTTAAATTGCCACTTGTATTAGATGGTACAACTTTACAGGATCCCTAGAATTTTTCTTGTCCCTCTAATAAAATATACCCAGAGGTTAAGATGGTAATTACAAGAAAAGCAATGCAACTCTGAATTTCCAGAACAAGATTTCTAGTATCCTGATCACACTTTTTCTTCTCCCTCAAGTAAGGACAAAATTGGACACATCGGATGCCAAGCTGTAATTCTTAAATAGAGCAATTATATTATATACTTTAATGAAAGACTTTTAGCAGTCCCTGCTAAGTACAGAGACACCCTACTGCACAGAAGCACTAGAGCTACTTTTCATTTTTCAGTCTGAGTAAATTCTGTCCTTCTCAAAAAATGTAGTGATATGTTAATGTAAATAGCTAGTTTCTATTTTTTGTTTGTATGCCTGTTTTTGTTTAGAGGGACTAGTGTTTTGTTTTTCACAAACTCATTTTTAGATGTCTCCAGTTTATGGTCTACTGTGTGTGCAACTTCCTTCTTCTGGAATTTAGATGAAAAACATTTTTTCTGATTAGGTTGCTCATCATTATTTTCTGAGCTTCCAATTAAGTATCATCTGGCAATCTGGCAATTTCATGAAACATTACAGCAAGCTGTATTTCGATTTTTGCCTTTTATCTTTTAACTCTCATTAAGGAGAATCTATTTTGAGTCCACTGCTGAATTAAGACCTCCAAATATTTCATAAGATTTGATACCTTGCCAAATCCACAAAACCTAAATTCAGCTTAAACGGATTTTTTAAACTGAGTCCTATGACAGACCATTTACCAAATTGAGTATATTTAACTAATTTTCTGGCTGTGCTCATTCAATCTAATAGGTCATATTGAAATCCTTAAATTCTGCCCATTTTACAACCCCCACAAATATTTCAGAGTCAACACTATTTTTCTTCAAGGGAAGCATGAGGTAAGAAAAGCATACCACGTAGAATGTTAACGACGTACCTATCCCTATCTCCACATACATATTCACTTGTCTCACCTCCTTCTTTACTGAGATGTAGAAGGACATATGGATTTTCAAAGACTAGGTATAATAAAACTCTGTCATATAAATGGGCCAAGCTTTCACTGTGAAGTTACTGTGACTTTCAAGAAACTGGCTAGAATCCAGAAGCCACACAAAAAGAATCTACAAAATTATTAAACTCTCTAAAGCCAACAAGCCTGGGTTTTTTATCTTGATTCTGTTGTTGAACATTATAAAATTATCTTATATATCTGTACCTCTGTGTCTTCATCTATAGAGTGGAAATAATAATTATAATACCTTCTTCATAATGTTGCTTTAATAGTTAAATGAGTTAATACTTTCAAAGCACTTCAAATAGTGTCTGGCATACAAGCAAACCAGCATAAGCTAATATAAGTATGATGGAATAATAGTATACAGCTACTAAATATAACTTTAGATGTTGTTCATTTTATGTGTAAATTTAACACTTGTATGATGTTAGAAATACTTTTTGTACCTGCTTTTGGGATTTTAGTATTTAAATTCTGAAAAAAAGCAAGAAACTTTTAAGTATTTATTTATGACCTGATATCAGCAGAATTTACTTAAAAGAGAGCTGCCATCCAATTTAGAAATTGGTATTGTGACAGTTCTGACACTGATATAAATATGAACTTTATGTTTCTAATGGAAACTATGCCTGCAATTCTCATATGATAACAGCTATGGGCAGTAATGTACCTACAGATACCATCATCTTGATTTTGAGCAAATTTTCTTATTCAAGCAATATTATGTTATCACTTCTATTTTAGACATCCTGCTAAGTATGGGCAAAAGATATTAATGAAACTGCTTTTATAGTATTTGCTGTAGCAGAGGATAAGACATTAAAGAAGTCACACAAATGTGAAATTTAAATTGATATATATGAATTTGAACATATTAATTTAGGAATTTGACCTAGCCAGGAATTTTCTGTAAAGAAGAGATAAATAATAAGACTGAGTCCTAAAAGGTGAGAGAAAATTAACCAAATAGATGAAAGAAAACCATTCCTAGGAGAATAGCATGAGCAAAATCTCATGGAATGGAGTGAAGAGAATAAAGTAAATGAGATCTTTAACAAAGCTGTCCAGTAGGTGGAGAACAGATCATGCAGAGATTACAAGGCCATGTTAAGGAGTTTTGCCCACATTCTATGACCAATGGAAAGCCATTGAAGGATTCAAACCAAGATGTGGAGAAGAGAAACACATGACCCAGTTTACTTTTAGACAAGATCAGCCAGGCTACAATGAGAAGATAAACTGATAGAGGAATCAAGGGTTAACTATTAAATAAATCAGTTGGGAATCTATTTCAACATGATGCTTCATCTAACAGGTGAGTGGTAGAGATGGAGAGAAGTATAAATTCAAGAGATACTTAGGTATCTTGATGATTCACTACATGTGGAAGATGAGAAAGAAGGAAACATCAAAGATGATTTCTAAGTTTCCAACTTATATAACTGAACCAGATTTGGGAAAAGAGGATCATTAATTTTTTTTTGCTTAGACATGTTGCATTTGAAATGCCTTTAAATATTCAAGTGAATATATTAAGTTGGCAGCAGGAAAATGTCTGATTATAAATATAATAAAGTAAGTGGTACCAGACTATTCCTCCCATGGTAAATGACTGTAAAACTGGACAATACACATAGCAATATTGTCAGACATTAGTGAAAAGGCAGCACAAAACTCTGATCCCTGAGAAAGAGGAAACACGCAAATAAGCCCCATAATTGGCCTGAATTTCTACATGGGAAATCTTTCCAGACTATAATGCAGGGAAGCGAGTTAAGTAGAATGCAGCAGTATCATTGAGCCGAGGAAGCAGAAATTAATGTTTGTAGTTGCTAAGGAGGCTGAAGTGTATGAAACTGGCTACTGCAGACAAGGAAGCCATGAAGACAAAGACCTCACAAATCTATATAGGGGTCCTCTTACTACTTTGGCTAAATTCTAAAGACATGCATGCACTTGATGAGACTCAGGAAGATGGTAGATAACAACTGCTAGGTATTTGTGAAATAAAATAGATATTCTTGTGGTTTCAAATTGCTGGAAGAAACAGAAATTCTGACCAGCCACCATGGAAAGACCTTGCTAAACATCCCAGACACTCAGTTAAGACTTCTTACAAAGGCCATAGCTTAGAAGCAGAACTACTCTAGCTACAGAAGAAGATCTGCCCTAGACCTTTAATAAAGTTGATATAGCTTAAAAACAGGTTTCAAAGAATTGTGATGATCCACCAGTACATTGCCTGCCTGCCAGCTCAAAATCCAGAACTTCTAAAGAAAAAAAAAAACCAGACTTTTATAAATATGTTTTCCAATATCTAGTACACTATCAAAAATTACTAGATGTGAAGAAATAAGACCATAGCAGCAGAGGCTACTTTAAGATATCCCAGCAGCTAAACATAAGCCCCAATGGTAAATAAAAATAATAAAAGCACAATGCACCCAAGACAGAGAAAATAAAAGTAACAATAAGCATAAAAAGAAGAGAAAGAACAAATAGAACATCAAAACTACTAGATCAGACAGCACCCAAAAATAAAGAACCTATGATTTAAATACATTAAGATTTCTGTGAGTCAAAAATGACTAGATACTTTTCTTTAAAAAATTAAATAGTTTAATTGAAAGAATGGCCACTATTGGGAACCCAATTAGTGTCTTTAAAGATCCAGAGGAAGACATATCTCAAAAGAAAAAAAATTATGGAGAAGGTAATCATAAGGAAAAAGAAAAAAATAGATCTAAAATACCTAATAAATAAACCATGAAATTTCAGGGGAAAAAAGTAACAAAGAAAAAAATTAAAGAAATTATAACAAAAAAAATTGTGATTTTAAAAAATGTTTAAAAAATCTGTACGTTTAAGGTTCTTACTGAGGATCAGGAAGATATTACAAGACACACAGCAGGGCATACATGGCAATAATGGAATTTGAAGGTGTAGTATGCTGAATAATGACCCACAAAGATAGCAATTCCTAATCCCTGGCACCTATGAATATTTCTTTGAATAGTAAAGTCTGCAGTTGTGATTAAATTGAGAATCTTGATGTGAGATTATCCTGGATTATCTGGATGGGGCCTAAATGCCATCATATGTGTATATTAGAGAGCATCAGACAGATACTACACACAGACAGAAGAAAAGGCCATGTGACCACAGAGACAGAGATTGGAGTGATGTCCAGTCTCAAGGAATGCCATCAGAGCCTGGAAAACAAGATTTATTCTGAATGCTATTCATTGCTCGTCTATTTTAATGATCCCCTAAACATTTAAAGCAAACATCTGTAGCACATTGAGGAACTGGAAGAGGCAAAGGGTGGGATCTCCCCTAGAGCCTCTAGAGGGAGTCCACCTCTGCCAACACCTTGAATTCGGGCCAGTGATACAGATTTTGGCCTTCTATTCTCCAGAACTGTAAGAAAATAATTTTTTTGTTGTTGTTTAAGCCACCCTATTTGTGCTAATTTATTACGGCAACCACCGAACACTAACACAGAAGGTAAAGAGAAAATTTTACAAGTTTTCACGGAGCAAAAACAAGTTACTCAAGATTGAAAATAAATGAAAAAATATAATTCCGTAAGAATGAAGAAAACAGGAGAGTAGAGAACAACAAACAAGAACTGTCAAAATTATCATAAAAGATAGGAAACATAATCATGCTGCAACCTACATGTAGTTCAGTGGTCAAAATATTCTAAAGATTGATAGTGAAAATCAAAAATAGTGATAAAACTACATTGAGAGGCAGTAGGAAGGGGAAGTCATGTAAATAAGATTCATCCTTAACTACAATAACAGAAGCCAATAGATACCTAAAATTAATAAAACAAAAGCTAGCAGCAGAAGCAGATTCTTTAGAAATAGTGGAAATTATACAGATGCAAAGAAGCGCATGCAGCTCTCCTCTAAGGGACAAGATCTGGGGTGGAGAGGAGCAGGGTAGAAAGCTACTGTGTTTGCTATAAGTTTTTAAACTGATTTTTACTTATGTACATGTACTGGATCGATTAAAATTCAAACATAAGAACACAATTACCACAAATAACAAGAAGCTACTGTCTTCTGGCTTGTCACAGTAGTTGAGGCCTCTCTTCTCTTCCTCGATTCTAGGGGGAAATAAGCCAATGGGGCATTAGCTCATTGTTACAGCTTCAAGAGATAGGAACCTGCAAGATCCTGACAGACAGAAGTCTTTGGAAAGGCAGTAAGGGAAATGCTTTGAAAGGTCTGAGCTCTATTCACCGGCTGGCCTGCTACAGCTGGTATTACCCATCCATCAGAATGGACGTTTCTCCAACTGTCCCAGGACTGGACAGATATCAATCCAGGCTACTCATGGCCTAGTAGGAACCACACTGGAGCTGACCAAGCTCCAGGGATAGAATATTCTATCACTGAGGGTTTTCTGCTCTGAAGCCAAAAGTGGAAGAATGAGGCCTGAAAAACTATTCGGTCTTAGCTTTTCCTATTATGGGCTTATGCCCACTAAATAGGATGTTTTTGTTTGTTTGTTCAAGTGCCCAGTATTAAAGGGGGTATTGATTTATTTGAACTAGGCAAGTAGACTAAAGTAAAGTGCAATAGTGATGGTTAATCAATAAAGTCAGCCTTCAGAAGCTATTCAGCACTCCTGAGTAACTGTTTGCTATTCACAAAGTCTCACTGGAGAGTTTCTTCAGCTTCTGACCATCACAGCCTGCTTGGCATCTTCCCAGATCTCTCTTACAGCTGTCATTCTGTCAGTGTTTTAAACATGGCCATTCAAACCCAGTCCATAGACCTGCAGATAAATACCAAACCACTGGCTTTATTCTCAGCTCCTTCTCTTTCAAATGCAACATATACATAAATACATACACACATACACACACATACATACATCAATTAGTACAAATAAATACTAGAGAGGTGTTTTCTGCATTACTGCTTTTGGAGTTCAACTCAATGAATTCAAAATATATGTGGCATGAGGAAATGAGAAATAAAGAGACAAAGAAGTGCCCTGTCAAGTACAGTAGCAAATATACATAGGGCTTACTATGTGTCAGACACTTGGAACCTATAAGTCACCTATATTAACTAATTTAATTATCACAATTTCATGAGATAGTTATTTTCATAATCCTCATTTAAGACATAGAAATCGAAAGATAAAAGATTGAACTTGCTCAAGGTTGCACATGTAGTAAGTAACAGAAGAGGGATTTGAACTCAGGCTATCTGGCTCTAGAGTCTGTGTTCTTCATCACAATACAATACTGCCACTCAAGCCTTGTTTAGGTTCTTAACATGATAGACTATGCATGCTTGGTTTCTCTCCAGTGGTTCCTAACACAATGTAATTATCCCATTGGCTCACAAAATTGTCTAATGAAATCTGCTCAGGGTCATGGATAATTTCCATAACATCAAGTTACCTTGAGGGTTTTCAAGGATTGGTGTCATCCAGTGTGATGTCATTATCAAGACATCCCTTTCTAGAAAAATACAAGTTAATCTGAGGCCCAACAGACCTTTGCCTGGTTTGCCAGTGGAATAATCCAATTCTGACTCAAGGGCACGTTTTGGTTGAAAAATACAGTTATGGCTTTGTAGAATTAGGGAAATGATAACTTTTCTTGATTTGTTGACTACTAGAATATGAGAAGTGAAAAAGTAAGGTGAATCTGAGATTACGTGCTCAGAGAAGATGGTATAGTGTTTATGATAGCCTGACAGAAAACTGGGGAAGATGGGAAAACTTGTAAACAATGATGAGTAAGTCTGCTTTGGCTATACTGAGACTGTCAACAGAGACATCTGTTAGCTTAGTAGCTCTGTGAACTATCAGTTAAGTATTTATTGACTGCTTCTCGGGAAGATGCTCAGTGGTAAACATTCTATGAAGATAATCACATCATATAAATGCCATCAAACATGCTGGAGAGATTTCCAGCTAACCTCGCCTGAGTACATCTGAGCAGTTCACTAACATCCAGAGAAACATCCAGATCTGAAACTCCAGTCATTTTAAATCTTTCCAAAGTGAGACGCTCAATAAAAAGATCCCAAAATAAAATATGTTTTCTACTATTTTGATACATCAACAGTGCTGTGTTTTTCTCACAACCATCTGATTCTAGCCAGGATTTTAATGCAGCAGTTTGAGCAAACTTGGGAGCAATACTTTATTTCATTTGCTTGAGAATGCACATTGATTTCCTAGATAGATGCTCCATAGTTCATTTGATTATTTCTAAGTAATCAGGAGCACCATTTTAAACTAGACTACCCTTTTTTCATAGTCTAGTCTAAACACTCTTTAGGATGCAAAGATTTAATTTCTATTGGTAAGAAAACAATCATTTGTATTTTATATACATAAATGAAAAAATTTTAATAATATCTCTCAAATATTCTTTATAAGTTAATGTCTCCATTTATAGAATAATTTACTGCATACACTGCAGTTACATACTTTATGCAATAAGGTATTGATTTTCAAACTGCTCTTCCAATGCCCAGAGTTCTAGGTTATTGAGCCTTGTTGGGTGAAAAAAAGGAGAGAACTAAGTGTCCAAGAAAATTGGACTCTGGGTCCACCAGCATCACTCTAATCAATTTTTAAAACTATTTCAAAGTTGCAGTTTTACCTATGATATTATTTGGCAAAAAATTCTTTCTGGATAAAAATATATAAACCACCACTTATAGAATTTTGTCATAAAAAATTGAAAACTCATTTCCAGTCTTCACTCTTTAAAAAGGATTATTATGTTTAGTGGTTTGCAATATGCTCCAATTATTCTCAGCTAATGGTTTATGTAATGTAATATTAAGTAAAATCTCAACTGTAATTAAGAATGACAAAATATTTGAGTCACAATTTAAGACAATATACTCTCAATCCAAAAAAAAGATAAATATTTAGATACTGTTTTCTCAAATAAGTATATTACCTTTCACAATAATTACCAAAATGGGGGGGAGGTTCTTTTTTTTTAACACCTATCAACAATCGTTCTTAGTTACTTGCACTTAAATTGACTATTTCTCTCTAAAATATTCTACTGTCTCCACTAGTTTATGTTTCTATTCTTCCACATGAATAAAAATGAAATTATATAATTTGCCTGAAGTTCCATGATAATTTAATTTTACAGTAATTCATTTGCAGTATTCCTAAATTTATTTGAAGTGTTATGTTATCATACAGAAAATTTTTCCACCTTATAAAGAAAACTATTTCAATAATTTTATTGATTCTTCACAATCTATTTCAAGTTATATAGGTAAGATATATTCAAAACCTCCTAATACAATTTCATCATAAATTTCAGTGTGTGACCAAGTAGAAAGTACATGTACATGAGAATCATTTTGTGCAAAATTATAGATTCTCTGTTATTCTTTACCACCTTCTTAAATTAAGACAAACTAATAAATTCATATTACTGAATGGAGACTTTGAAATTATTTTACCTAATGCACTCGTTTATTGTTTAGCATAAAGAAGCTAAAGGCCCTACAAAGAGAAATTACTTCCTATTTAATAGTAATATTGTGACCAAAACAAAGTCTTCTATCTAAAGCCCTTTCAACGACATCATCTTGGGACACAATATTATAAGCAATAGTATATACATGTAGGTATATATGTATAATAACGAATTGTAGCTGCATGTCTAAATAGGCTTCCTTGAATTCCTCCCCAAGAAATTAAAACAATAATTAAAACACATAGTACACCTTCAATTTAAATGTTTTTATACAAGATTCTAAAAATAAGTTGTCATTAACATTCAAATTAAGGCAGTAAATATATACAGTAAAGAGGAAATAGATGTAATGCTGATTATATCCAGACTCTTTTTGCTTATGCCATGCAAAATTTACCATTTTTGGAAGGTCTTTCAGTTGGGACAAAATGAAGAGAGAGACAAACAGCTTCTTGGCTTCCCTTCGCCACTGACTACATGAGGCACTAGCTCTTTCCTGTGGCACTCCTGGATCTCTTAACTTTCCCAGGGTTTTGGTTATAGGAGTCATTTCTTTTCTTTTCTTCTATTTTATTTTAGAGATAAGTTATCACTATGTTGCCCAGGCTAGCTTTGAGCTCCTGGGCTCAAGTGATCCTCCTGACTCAGCCTCCCTAGTAGCTGGGACTATAGGTATATGCCACTGCAATCAGTTTGGTTTTGTTTTGTTTTGTTTATGTAGCAGTCATTTCTAGCTTTCAGAAAATGTGCATCTGCATCATGGGTGCATTCTCATTTGGGTACTTGATTCTCCCATTCCATCCCAAAACCTATGAGAAAAAATTTATTTGTATGACACCCATTTTGGTCACTCTAATAGCCATATATTTTCCTAATTTAAATAAATATGTTGTCTGGGCACAGTGGCTCACACCTGTAATCCCAGCACTTTGGGAGGCCGAGAGGTGGGCAGATTAGTTGCCATCTGGAGTTCCAGACCAGCCTGGCTGATATGGTGATACCCCGCCTCTACTAAAAATATAAAAATTAGCCAGGTGGAGTGCCACACGCCCGTAATTCCATCTACTCAGGAGGCTGAGGCAGGAAAATCCTTTGAACCTGAGGGGCAGAGGTTGCAGTGAGTCAAGATCACGCCACTGCACTCCAGCCTGGGTGACACAGCAAGACTCGGTGTCAAAAAATAAATAAATATGTTTATGTTTATGTGTGTTTCTGTTACCATAGCTAGACAGAATTTTTTCAACAGACAAGTGGACAATTAGAAAGTCTAATTTAGTAAATAGACAAGATAGCATACACAAAATTCACCTGGCACTGGGGGCGGAAGACATTAGGGATAATCACTTGGAGACCAGTAAAGAAAGACATCATCTTCAAAAGCAAATACAAGTGATGTTGAATCTGAAACATGTGTGTTCACAATTGAAAAAAAAACATGTATTTTCAAAGACATTAGAGACCAGTGTCTAAGATGAAGAACTTCTGAACACCTCAAGAAATGGAAAATAATTCACAGGTACTCAAAACCCTGTTTGACTACCCATCAAGAGACAGTGACTAAACTTGAATAAAGAAGTAAAAATGTCGATGAGTAGTAATCATCAATCTTTGTGAGCACGTGGTGAAACTACCACATTCACATAGCTACCTGGTAGTGTATAAATTAGTACATTTTGTAAAAAACAAAACTTACAAAATATTTGCTATATACAACAGAATTTATATAATGCATATATAATATTTAGAATAATAAAACATTGTATCTACCAAAACAAGTGGGCTAGATGATCTATATTTTTGAATGAAATATCTTCTCTGTACACTATTTAAAACAACAGAAAAAAAATCTTGTTCCTATTATCAACTCATATGCAAGGCCATAGACAATAATGCCAACCTAGAATTGAGTAAGTATCAGTATATAAAGTGAAATCCCTACAAGGTACTCTGGTTGGGAATTAAAGTGCATATGTCTAACTAAACCATAGTCTATACGTGGTCAATATATTGACCAATTTTCTGTGGTTTGAAGCTAAAAGCTAATTATGAAACAAAGTAGTGATGATATGTTTATCATAACCCAACAATACTTGTCTTCCAAAAAGAATTTTTAATCATATAAACTTCAGTAAAATATGTTTCTAAATAAGTTCAAAAGCAAATATGAGTAACATTTCATTATTTATCTCATTTAATTTTTCAAAAGTTCTTTTTTTCACCTCTAAGAACTCATGTTTATGAGGTCCCAGAGTAGAATTTAAAATTTAAATTTAAAATTCTTTAAATTTTAAATTTAAATTTAGAGAATTTTAAATTCACCTGTCTTTTAAGTCACCCGAGGACAGGGACTCTACCTATCTCATCTTCGTGTTTCCAGCACTAGCATTTGGCAAAAAAGCATTTCTTGAATAAATGAAGAAACTTAGTCCAGCCCTTTTATTCATAGCTGAGTAAATTGAGACCTAAATAGGTCATGTATATATACGTTCTCTCCTCTCTCAGAACAACTAAAATGTTGCTAAAATGAATCTGTACTCAGTATGAATGTTTCATTAATGTGGTTTATACATGTCAATGCTTTATCAGCTACATGTACATTTTTAGTATGTGCTCTGGTAATTTAGTTTAAAATTGACAAGTACACCCAATTACATCTAGGTTCTTTCAGCTTGCATTGGTAATTTTTGCTTCTAATTAAAAGAGTTGGCTAAAAACACACAAGAGGGAACAACAATACGTAATCCAAGTAAAGTATTCAATCAGTTTTAGATTTGTGACTTTACTATACCCTAAACTAGAACTTTTCTTTGGGACTTAATATGAGAGACACTTGGGTATAATCATATAACTTAAGTAATTCCGCATATTAAAAGCCTTTAGATAAAGGCTAAAGGCTAAGAAATTTTATGACATTGAAAATTAGGTTGTAGTAAGACTCTGTTACTTTAATTTGTATTACTTATTACATATTATTTACTATTTATTTACTATTTATTGAACAGAAATATATACATTAAAGAGGAAACACATTTAATGTTCATTATATCCAGACCCTTTTCCTATTAAATCTTGAAATTTTTACCTAAATAATATTATCTACCAACCAGAATTGCCTACCCTCACTGGAGTTCATAATCAAAGGGGACAAAAACACATGCAAAAAATAATTAAAATATAATTTTAAAGTGCTGTGATAGCTCTATATGCAGTGTTTTTAGAGTAAATATTATAAATGATTAATTCTGCCTGGGAAAACCTTAGATGACCTTTTAGAGGAGTGATTTTGAGCCAGGCTTTAGAGAATGTAGAAGAAGTTATCAGATGAAGAAAGGGGAGAAGAAGAAACAAAACTCAGAGCCTAACAGAAAACATTCACAATTATACAGAAAAGTGAAACAACCAGCAAGTATAAGGAATATCCAGAGATTTTATGTGACTACAACAGAGAATATGAACATGGGGATGCTTATTGTCATGATTCTTGAAAGAGTGACTGGAGTCAAATGACAAAGGACTTTTTGCATCATGATAAAGAGTTTTAACTTCATCTTTTAGGTAATGGGAAATAATTTTTAAACAGGGGAGAAATATATAATTTGATTTATACATTAAAATAGAATCAGTGGAATAATGAAGAGACCGAAGGCAGAAAAGCTGTAACAAGGCTATTTCAATTGGTCAAATGAGATGACACAAGCAGAACCAGAAGGAATGGAAAGGAGAGAACAGATCCTAGATGTCCTTGAATAATACAAGCTAAAGGACTTGATAATTGATTAATTATGGACAACTAAGGAAAGAGATAAATCAAAATGTCAAAGATACCACATGTTCTCACTCATATGTGGGAGATAAAAAATTTGATCACATGGTGGTAGAGAGTAGAAAGATAGATAATAGGGACTGGGAAGTGTGTACTTGGGGAAGGGGAGGGGATGAAGAGAAGTGGGTTAAAGGAGACAAGCATACAATGAGATAGAAGGAATAAATTCAATGCTTGATAGCAGAGTAGAGTAAATAAACTTTTTAAAAAAGTATTGTACTCAATACTAAACCCCCTGACTTGATCAGTACGCATTATAGACATGTAACAAAATTTTACATACAACCCATAAGTTTGTAAAAAAAAAAGTATCTAATGTGACAACTGAAAGGATGCTAACAATTTTAATTAAATAGATGGAAGTACACTAAAAAGAAAGAATCCAGAGGTCACAGCATGTGTAAGATGCAATAGCAATTATTTGACAATTGAAATTTGAAAACTCAACAATTGACTTATTTGATTTTTATTCACTGCTTAATCACATGTATTTTCTCATGACTAAGTAAAGCTATGTGGGGCCATATCAAGGACCTGCTCAATATTCTGCTCTTGGCATACCCCGTTAAGACATATTTTGATGTAGACATAGTTGAAGTAGACAAAAGATCAGATGTATATACTCTAATTTCTCTTAATGAAACTGCAGGAAGAACAGATTATTTCCAAATTCTAACATCATCTTCAATGTGGTGGAACACTTATTAGCTTCACACTCTTGTCCCTCTCTCTCCTTACTCGGTCCTAGGAGAGATGGGGAGTTACCCAGCAATATGAGTTTGGAAGTTGTGTTAGTTCAAATTCTAAGAAAACCTAAGATGGGATTAAACATGCAAGAGGTACTTTAGGGGAAACGCCTGTGAAGGATGAGGGGAAGTGAGCCAAGGAAGTAGAGATGTAAGTCTGGTGCTTATTTGGTAGAATTGGGTAAGAAGAGTCTCAGATTGCAGCCTCTTATTTCCAAGAGAGGATTGACAAGGCCAATGTGGGACCTCATAATGGGCCCATTAGAGGAGTCTGCAGGAATGGGCTAGCACAGTCCCTAAGCAGTGCTCAGTCACTGACTGGGAGTAGCCCACAACTAGCATAGCTTCTGAGCAATTGCAGAGTTGGATCCAGAAGGGCAGAAGTTGGGGCAGTCAGTTATGTTCCCTGCTGCAGAAGATGCAAGCAGTGCATTTTCCTGGCTGCCACAGGAGAAATGGCATGTATTACTTAGCTGCTGCTTCTCTCCTTTTGGCAGCTGAATTCCTTGCAATAGATTATGCTTTTTACCGCTCCAAGTAAACATATAAGATTTACTCTTACGAAGGTGGGTAAAGAGGTCAGCATTTGTTTTTAAGGGAGGAAATACCTAGTACATGAGGACAAGGTCTTTGTAACCAAAATAAGAATTGAATTTGGGGAACAGACTTAACACCAATAGTGACTGAGGATCTTCTAGGGTAGCTGTGATATATGGCTTCAGTTTTGAGTTTGGTGATGTATAGAAATTTATATCAGGCTTATCTAGAAGTTTGCAATTGTGCAATTTTTTGTTGTTTTTTGTTTTGTTTTGTTCCTCTGCCCTGGCTTGAAAGGCTTTAAGTTTTAGGTTCCATGGTATTTTTTCATTTGGTGGTAACCACAGCCTATGGAAGCTCTTTCTTCAAGGACAGTGCCACATACACCAAGACTAAACTAGATGATCGCTGTAAGAAAGGTGGGGTTGCGAGCTTCATCAAACGGTTGATCTACAGCAAACTTGGGCTGATTCAGGACACAAGATAGTGCTGTTTCAGCTTCAACCACTCAGGTGCAGCTTCCTAAACAGGTGTAGCTGAGGCAAAAATTCAAATGTAAGAAACAGTCTTTTTATACCTAGGCCTATTAAACATTAGGAGGCAGAACAACATTTGCTGCTATTGTGAGGAAAGGATTTAGCAATGCTGAATCTGAGTTTTACATGTACTACACTGTACTTGTAAGGTTCTAGGTTTACATTATCAGTGTCAGACATAGATGAACAGTACAAAGAGACATGCAAAAATAAAAGTCTCTGAATATGGGATGGCAGAGGGTGTTCTCAAATAAGTTTTGCTCTCTGGAGCTTCCACCATTAAAAATTTCTAAACCTTGAAAAACAGCAGCAGTATCTCAAATGCTGAAATCTGGGAGAGGAGACAGCTCAACAAGGTAAATTGTTTCCCCCATGCACATGCTAAAATTAACCTCTTGCTGATTCCTCCCCGTTGAGTTTACAAATTCTGGACAACCAGCATAAACTGGCTAGCATCATAGGTAAACCAAGAATATTTTCTCAGCCTGAGCTCCTTCACTCAAATACCATTGAAACTATGCTGTGGTATTTGGGAACAATATTTAATTAGACTAGATCCCGGGTCCTAGATTCTGGCAACATTATTTGCTTTGCATTCTGGGACTGAATATTGGCTCATTTCAAAATGTGTTGGGTATGGGCCTAGGGCTGTGATCATCTGATGTGTCCTATTTATCATTTGGACTCTTTAAAGTGTAGTTTGCCAATCACTGGGCATTAAGCTAATAGAACTTCTGAGGCCCTGAAGGTGCTACACCCATTTCAGTAACAGATAGCCCAGGTTGCAGCTTTTAAAAGAACTCCAACCTTACTAAGCACTTAGAAGCCCTCTAGCTGAGACTGAGCAGAATATTGAGCTAAAAAGAATGGATTTCTTTAGCATCTTACAACACAAGGGCAAGAGAATTTGATTTTTGAACTTTATTTCCTTCACTCTTCTTCTTAAATTTGAATGTATGAGCCAGATTTTTTTCTGCTTACTCCTACAGATAGATCTATTCTATACCCTGCTCTGTGCCCCAGAGGCTGCAGTCTCCCTTCCTCTGACTTCCCACTGGATTCAGCCAGTGGAAAGCACCAACAGGATAGGAGGAAAAGTAGGTCAGGGTATTTTTTTCCCCTGGGTTCCTTCTCTGCTGATTTACCAGGAGTTGGTGGCATCCCTCTATTTAAGGCATCATTTTCCATACAACTACATTGTTTAGATTCCAAAAATCTTTTCCTCCCCATGCCTCTTCAGGCCTAAGGTGGTAGCAGGCCCTATCTATTCATAACCCAAGAGCGATGTCCATCTTTGTTGGCTTCCCTACACTGTGTCCACATCAGTGTAAACACTCCCTTTGTTAAACTCAACTGCCCAGTTTGAGTGTACCATCTGCTTCCTACTAGGACCTGGTGGATACAACTTGAAAGAGAAATTGAGTTTAAAACTTCTCCCTAGGAATTTCATAATAGGAAAGAGGTCGTATTGTATGGTTTGTCATTTGCTGTCTTTGAAGAACTTCTGATAGGCCATTTTGGGTATATAGCTGGACATATTTGGGATGTCAAGTAGCATATAAGTAAACTTCAGCCTTGGGTATATGGTGGCCTTGGAGGACTTAATTTAATTGCTTCTCACTGTGACCTATTGTAAGCCTCTGTATGTAAAATCCATAGGGCCTACCAGTGGTCCCAGTAGGTACTCAAAGGAGCAATGACTAGTATTTTCAGAGCAGCCTCAAAGTGGAGGAAGGAAGGGTCATCCTGACAGGCTGCTGCTTCCCTTTACCAGGGTACGTTCATACCTTTGGTTGAACAAAGATTTAATAGTTAAGCCCAATGGATTAAGAGAGCAAAAGAAATTTTGATAGTGACAGATGTTTACTGCCCACTCCTGATGTTTTCTTTGATGCAGAGGGAATCCCATCTGTAAAACATTCTTGTCCTCTATCCACCCCCTCACTCATCAATTCCTTGAGAGACTTATATGACAGCTGAGTCTGGAAGGGGAAACTGGGTATGCAAAGCCCTGTCTGCATTTTTTTTTTTTTTTTTTTTTTTTTTTGAGACAGTCTCACTCTGTCACCCAGGCTGGAGTGCAGTGACGCGATCTCAGCTCACTGCAACCTCCGCCTCCAGGATTCAAGCGATTCTTATGTCTCAGCCTCCCAAGTAGTTGGGACTACAGGCATGTGCCACCATGCCTGGCTAATTTTTTTGTATTTTTAGTAGAGATGGGGTTTCACCATGTTGGCCAGACTGGTCTCAAACTCCTGACCTCAGGTCATGCACCCACCTTGACCTCCCAAAATGTTGGGAATACAGGAGTGAGCCACCATGCCCAGCCTGTTCTTTCCATTTTCTTAGGAAGACCCTGCCTACAACAATTGGACAGTCAGCTCAGCTCCAGCCAGATTCGTGCCTCTTGGTTTATGGCATGTATGTATGCAGGAGAGGACGGCTTCCTTAGTCCAGACAGCTATAACTTGGTGAGAAAATTTGCATAATTGCACAATTCAGTATTCAAAAATAGATTTGTCTGCAAGTACAGGGCACATTCTGAAATACTAGCTTTACATGGGATAAAGGTAATATTCAGACTTCCATCTGCTTTGCTTCTTGGGGAAAAGAGGTAATATATATTTTTCCTCCCAATGATCCCCAACAAATACTAATTTAAAATTCCCTCAAATTAAATTCCATACTTTTCAGTATAATATTCTTAATAAAATAAATAATATCAACTTATCACCAAAACTAAGTTGTGATTTAATTACTTGTTTTAAAAACCAAAAATACTATCATGCCCAGAAAAAATGCAAAGCCTTAAAATTCTATAGCAGTCAAGTGAAATAAAAAAAAAAATAGTTTTGCTATTGTTTGGAAGATTTCAATATATATAACTAAAATAAATATGTACTTTCAAAAAACTATTAAATTACAACAAATGGTAAAAAAACAAATTCATTTAGAGTTATCTTTTCTGTCTTTTCATCATTTTCTGTTTCTGCTCCTTTATCCTCAGTGTATGAAACAGAGGTCAAAATCTGAGAATACATCTCTGTGGCTAACTGTAAGTGCTGATGATGGTGTCTGGTAAAAGAGCTGCTGACACCAGGTCAGCATGAATAATAGAAGGAAACATTGCACTCATAAAAGAGCAAGACCTTCCTCGTTTTGTGTCATATTTGATATCCAAAGGGGCACATACAGAAGGTATTGGTTGGCAAAGATATATTATTATGTGAACACTATCAGAGTTGAAAGAGGAAAATTTATACTTGAGAGAAATAGTTTTGTATTAAACAATTGAGGTTTTGCCAGAACATGCCACTGAAGTTTTACTGACAGATATGTTCAGAGAAAGATAATGTTCAGGTGGAGGTGGGGAGAGGGGTGGATTTCCTAACGCCAATCACCATGGTAAGCTCAGCACCAGTCTTGGTGATTTTGTGACACATATCTCTTGTGGATTTCACTTTCCAATGAAACCTTCCTTTCACCAAGGTCTGTGCTGCCCTGTGCTTGAGGTCAAAAGTATAAGACCAACTTGTCCCAGGAGGGAAGTTGTTACAACATAAGTAGCACAAGTCAGAAGGAGAATGCATGGAGTAGATCAGTAAGCTACATGGCTCTGCCAAGAGAACTTGAGTTCTCTTGAAGATTCATGGCAAGTTGTTCTATGTGTGAACCACCGTGTAAAAATGAAACAATACTTGAGGGAAGAATAGATATTTCATAAGCCGAGAGTATTTCATGTTACCATACTAACACTCATCAACCACAGAAAATTTTATTTAGCACAGTCTGCAACAGGAAACTTGCCCCAGCAAGTCCCCCAAAGGAAATAACTGGCCTGAAGGACAATATAGTAGAGGATACAGATTATATATATGTGTGTATATATATATATATATTTTTTTTTTTTTTTTTTTTTTTTTTGAGGCTTGAGTCTTGCTCTATCGCCCAGGCTGGGTGCAGTGGCACGATCTCGGCTCACTGCCACCTCCGCCTCCCAGGTTCAAGCAATTCTCGTGTTTCAGCCTCCAGAGTAGCTGGGATTACAGGTGCCTACCACCACACCTGGCTAATTTTTGTATTTTTAATAGAGACGGGTGTCTCACCATGTTGGCCAGACTGGTCTCAAACTTCTGACTTCAAGTGATCCGTCCTGGCCTCGGCCTCCCAAAGTGCTGGGATTATAGGCGTGAGCCACTATGCCTGGCTACAGATCATATCTATGAAAAGACAAATAATGAAGTACCAGACATTTGTAACAAGGTGATGATGAATAAAGTTAAATACCGAAGTTTGCAAAACTATAATGATGTTAGGCTCTTATGATTATCTAATCAAGGATATAGAACCAGACCACATCTTTAGGGAATAGGGTAGAGTATATCCAAAAAGGAGCATTTTTCCTATTGTCAATGATCCTAAAAGGGGTTAAACCAGAGAATGTGAGCGGAGAGCTGGATTATAGAGGAAACTTGCCTCTTTCTAAGAAGCACCCCTTGATGAATGAAAAAAATCTGAGAATTATGGAATGGTTCAAATGGTAGGGTTTGAGCTGTCCCTGGTCAGAGGAGAAAGGCTGAAAACAAGGCAAAAAATAAGCTTATAAGTAACCATTGTATTAGTCCATTCTCATGCTGCTACTAAAGACATGCAAAGCTGGGTAATTTATAAAGGAAAGAGATTTAATTGACTCACAGTTAAACAGTTCTGGGGAAGCCTAAGAAAACTTACAATCCTGGCAGAAGGGAAAGCAAACACATCCTTCTTCACATGATGGCAGCAAGGAGAAGTACAGAGCAAAAGGTTGGGAAAAAATCCTCTTATAAAACCACCAGATCTCATGAGAACTCACTCACTATCACGAAAACAGGCTGGGGGAAACCACCCCCATGATTCAATTGTCTCCACCTGGTCCCTCTCATGACATGTGGGGATTATGAGAACTACAATTCAAGATGAGATTTGGATGAGTACACAGCCAACCCATGTCACTACAGATGTGGGCATATTTAGGGGCAATGATTGTTAGGAATTCTCTGATATAAACACTTCTTTTATACATGATGCTTCATTAAAGCCTAAACAAATAGGATAATGGTCTCAGTTGTGTTGTGAATAATTAAGAAAGGCCTGCTAATTGCATTTTGAGAAGGAATGATACAAGTGAGAAAAGTTTCTTCTCTCTAGACCCTGGGAAAGGATGTGAGCGTGAGGGTGGGGAGGAGAGAGTTAGAGTCGGTGGAGTTGGCCAATGCAGCCGCACCAGGTGGAGTGGCCCTCTACTAAAGATCAGCAGACAAGAAGACAGAAGCATGAGGATCAAACGAAGAAGCTTGAACAGGAGAAACGGAAGGATTTGTGCTGGACCAGATGAGAACCAGTACTCTGGGAATAGCCAGAAACAGCTAAGGTTCATTTTGATGACTCTCACTTCCTGATAATTAAGTTGATGGGATATTTGCCATAATACCTTGCATACAAAGATAAAGTTTGCCTTGATTTGGTAATAACAGGTTTGATCACTTACGGTTCCATTATTCATGGGGTAACCATCTGTCCCTTTGCCCAGGTCAGACTCAATCTATGCCTGTTATCTCAGTGTAATAATCAATAGTACTCACTTTCCATATCCACAGTTCCAGCCTGAACAATAAAAATAATGTGGTCACCCTACCTAAGCACCGCATCAATGACACAGAGAAGAAACATACAAGTTCAGAAGAGGAGATATCGCTGAAGGATAAAAGATATTACGTCCTTCACTGAAGGATGAAATATGTCTTAAAGGAAGGGAAGGCTTAAACAAAGAGAAAAAAGTAATGATTTTATAGGAAAAATGAATGGCATTTAAAAGTAAACTCAATGAGGCATACCTGCCATTTTTTGCTAATATACATTGAATTCTTACCATGTACCATGCACAATTCTGTGTTTTTACATGCATTACCACTTTTACTCTGTAAAATAATCCTACAGAGTAAATACTATTACTAGTTTTTTAATGTGGCATAATTTTTTAGTTAAATAGAGTCAATTTAACAAATGTATAAAAAGTATGCAGTGAGGAGATGGCAAAGCAAAAATTAAACATAGGCACCCTGACTCCTCTGCAATAGCCTATCAGGGAATAATGACCAGATATATTTTGTTAAAGTTTTTGATGAAAAAAATTGTAATAGATAAAGTTGGCAAGATGAATGAAAGGGTATTTTACACTATTTGTACTTTATTCCTTAAACAGTGTGGAGCTGATGAAAAGTTTTGAGAAACTGATTTGAGCAAGGCTATTTTTGGAAGATTTACATTTGAAAGCAGCATACAGAAGGAATCTGAATTAGAATCATAAGGTTGTTTTTAATCATATTGGTTTATCACCTCAACTTTATTGTTTTACCCCTTTTCTACTCATTGTTATAAACATATGTGACAACTTTAGGAATTCTTTGCAACTAAGACTTGTGGAGAATACAATTAACAGCCAAAACACAGAAAGAAAAGTAACCATAAAGAGAGGGTACATATGTGTATTTATACACACACATATTTTTTGATTAGAGATACGTACTTAAAACGAAGCTCCAAAGCTCGATGTGAAAGCCTATAGGAGAGGGTTGGGTTGAAGATGAAAGGAGAAACAAACACTAGGGCTAGAAACGAGATCAGTATTTCAGGAAAGATTAAGTCTGCTTTTTAGTAGAATGAGGCTCAAAAGGTAGAATTTGAAGTTCTGGTTAAAAACAAAGAAAATATTTCAAACAACCACAGTTTAAGGATGAACTGACTTAACATGATTCTATGAGCATTTAATCCCCGAATTCCTCTTTTCTAAATATTCAATCTATAGAACGTTATACAAAAATAGAAAAGGATAGCTAACACGGTATATATGCAGAAGATAGCATGTGTTCAGTAGAAGGAAGAGCAGCATGCACTGTGTATGTGCCATAGGTAGACTGGTAAGAGACATATTAATAGATTGGCAGATCAATCGATAGATATTTTAACTAGATAGATGGATCAATAGACAGGGAAATAAGTATTATTACATTGTTTTACCAAATTTCCCCAGTTTCCAAAATGTGGAAGTCATGATCAAGATAGCTCCATGAGTTGAAAAGCTATGCCTCAATAATATTTGCATGGTCCATGTACTGGTAAATGGGAAAAGCAAAATGATTGAAGGCTTTAGGAATTATTTCTAACATCTGGATTTGGACAATTAGTATTTGTTCATGAGGTTATAAATTGGTACTTTTTCACATTATTAAAACGTCTAGTGACTACCAGAGTTTAGGGAGATCATTTTCCCTAAAAGTTAAAAAATAAATGGTTGAAAGTATTTCTTCTCCCAGATGGCACATGATGGCATCTTTATAAAAGTATCAATATTTGGGACACTGAATGTCCGATGTAGTGTTTCATTCATGTTCTGGGATTGTGTTTTTATTAGTATGTATGATATGAAAATGTAGATTATATTTCTAAAAATTGAAATTACATTCAAGTTATATATTTAATAATTAATTTCCTGAAACTTTTATGAAAATAAACCCATAAAATCATAAACATTTTACCCTAAATATGTATGTAATATTTTATGTATTTTTATAGTTTCACTTCCTTTGCCTAGGTAGTTTACATATCATGGTGGCCCAAATGAAAATTCTGGTAAAGAATCAGATACCTGGCCAGTTGCAGTGGCTCATGCCTGTAATCCTGATACTTTGGGAGGCCAAGGCGGGCAGATTACTTGAGACCAGGCTGGGCAACATGGCAAAACCCTGTCTGTACAAAAAAAAAAAACCCCACAAAAATTAGCTGGGTGTGGTGGCACATGCCTATAGTCCCAGCTAATCAGAAGACTGAGGTGGGAGAATTGCTTGAGCCCACGAAGTCAAGGCTGCAGTGAGTCAAGATCACGCCACTACACTCCAGCCTGGGCAATAGGATGAAACACTATCTCAAAAAAAAAAAAAAAAAAAAAATCCAGACACGTATCTTCTAATGTCTATATGTATATTATTTTGAGGAAATAAATGAATTCTGCAGATAAACAATACAAATATTTTCACTTTTTAAATCATTTATTTTAGCAGAAAGACAATTAAAGATTTTTTTTAACTTGTATTTTTGTTATATAATGAGGTCATTATTTCCAGAGAATAATTCCTCTTTCCAATTGCCTGAAACCACTGTCATAATAATTTGATTTAGATTGGAAAGAAACAATCATAGTCTCTTTTCAATTAAGAGACATACTTTATTTTCCAATTTGTCCATTTTCCTCATCTTCTCTAAAACTCATTACAACCTAAACAATTTCATTCATCCCAAACAACTTCTGAAAACACAATCAAAGGTTACAGTATAATTGTGAAGTTTTAATGTTGTCCCTTATCTTTTTCTTGGGAAAATTTATATTAACAGGTAGAAACTCCAGGTTTTTTTTTTTTTTTTTTTTTTTTTTTTTTTGAGATGGAGTCTCGCACTGTCGCCCAGGCTGGAGTGGAAACTCCAGCATTTTAAAGTATTTCTGTAAAGCAGTACATTGGCTATGAAAATAAAATATAGAAAAACCATAGCTTTTTTCTAGATATAACACTATTACATATATTTTGGAACACCCGAATATATCAAGAAACAATGATTATTGTTATGCCAAAGTATATTTTCACCAAGTAAAAGAAAACATTCATGATCCACCAACTGAGGACAAGCAAACCTTTTATGACCTAGAACCTGGAGACTGGATCTTTTGGAAATGACACCAGAGAAAGACTGCTCTTGAACCCCACTGGAAGGGACCATCCCAAGTTCTTCTCACCAGCCACACTGCAGCAAAATTTTAGAGCCTTGAGTATTAGGTCTACATTTCTTAATTGAAGAGAATCTTTCCAAACTCTTGGGACTGTACTCCTAATGGAGACCTCAAGGTAAAACTTACCAGAGAGGTTTCTCCTCAGAATCAGACAACATCCTAGGTGTGGACAGCTTTTCCAAGGTCACAGATCAAAATTTCTCTCCTCTGTCATCATGAAACCTTTGTTATTTTTCCAGTTTGCCCTGTGTTTCTTTTCTGCTTATATGTGGCAAGCTAATGTGATAATTAAGGCTTCTGTGATAATCAACAGCTTCTACAGAGAAACGCACTAAATGTTGGGTATGTCATGTTAAACCTAAATCCTTACATGATTTTAGAGATCCTTAAGTTTACCCTGTAACAAATTTCACCATTATTTTCAGTGTGACTATTTATTCAAATTTCACATCTGGTGCTTTCTGTAAGGTGAGGCTTTTAGAGTCACATATTCAAGTTCCATGTTTAAATCTAACTGTTTAGATCTAACAATAGGCAAGACCCATAGTGACGGTTTTGTAGTTAAAGTATGCCAGAAACTTAATAAGAAAACCAAAGGAGAAATAATTTGTATATTATATATAAATTATATATATATAAATAAATTTATAGACAAATTTATAACCCCAATTCCTTAATTGTCAGTGGCTTCTAATCACGCAATAATGAGGTCAGGAGTTCGAGACCAGCCTGACCAACATGGAGAAACCCTATCTCTACTAAAAATACAAAATTAGCCGGGCATGGTGGCACATGCCTGTAATTCCAGCTACTCGGGAAGCTGAGGCAGGAGAATCGCTTGAACCTGAACCTGGGAAGTGGAGGTTGCTGTGAGCTGAGATCACACCATTGCACTCTAGCCTAGGCAACGAGAGTGAAACTTCGTCAAAAGAAAAAAAATAGAAAAGAAAGAAAGAGAAAGAAAAAGAAGCCTTGGATAAATATTACTAGTATTGCTTCCCTACTGGTGACCCCTAACACACAGCCATCCCACAGGGAACCACCTATTGTGCCCTTCCAGGAGATATTTTATGTGTGGAGCATTTAATCATCAACTACATGCATGGACAACTTTATATCTCAATAAGTGGAAAATAAGAGGCCAATGTGGATTAGAAGTTCTAACAGTACCATTGTCACTCCATATCCAACTGAAAACTAAATATTGGTCTACAACTCTTAATTTGCTCTATAAAATAAAGAGGAATTTGTCAGCAGTCATAAATCTCCCATGTAGAGAGATTTTGAGATTTAGAGAGCATTTTTGGTAGAATACTCCTTCCCCGGCTTGGCATAAATGTAAGTAAAGTTATGATTAAAATTCTGTCTTAAACATTAGCTACTATATCTGACTCAACTGCAAAGGCTTTAGTTGCCCAGCAAACTTTAAAAATCCTCTTGCTAAGATTGTTTTAGATAACAGCATTGCTTTGGACTGCCTGTTGGCTGAATTGGGGCGGGGTGGGTGGGGAGGCTGGCAGAAGGTGGGGGGTGATGGCTAAGATCTCTTGCTGCACTTAGATACATGTGTCTGGTAGGACAGCAGCTCCATTGTAAGAAATCAACAAGCTACTTGGTTAAAACAAGTAGATTCATCTTCTGGCTTATTTTTTAAAATTTGTCTGATTTTAATTTGTTTAGTTTATGAGAGTTCCTATTAGGAGTGTCCTTCAGTCTCTTGCCATTATTATCTGATAGTTTTCACAGCAGTATTCCTGGTGCACTGTATTTTCTCAAGAGTCTTAATGCTTGTATGCAGCTATCAACACTGCATCACAGGGTCCCACTCCAGTTACAGCAACAAAAACACA
>NC_045440.1:82724231-82809253 GCF_002776525.5 Piliocolobus tephrosceles | reverse complement strand
AACTCACAAAAACAAAAGCTCTTTGGGATTCTTTCAATAATTTTAAAGAACATGAAATGGTCCTGAAATCCAAAGTTTGAGAACCACTGTTCTAAGAATAATCTGCAAACTGAGAGCTGGTGAAAGGAAAATAATTAAGACTGGAGGTTGGATGAGAGAGGTGGTTTTAGAGGAAGAAGAGTTCTGAGGAATGGAAAAGAAGCAGGAACCACAGAGAGTTTTTGTTAGTGAGGAGTAACAGCATGACCCATTGTTTTCTCTTTCTCTCATTTTCATTCCAATTCATTCCTGCTTCTTGTGCTATGCTTCTTGCTATCGATGATATTTAGATTCCAAATCTCCCTGCTATATTTCCATGCCAGTACCTACATCATTACCACCTATCCTGACCCCATCCCCTACCATTACCAGACAAGCACTGATATCACATGAAATTTGGAGACCAGGAATGAAGGAAACTACATAGGGTAGGAGAAGGGAAGGGCAGATAGTAATATGCTGAATTAACCTCAGCACTTCCAGCAAGTTTTCAAAGCGCCAGTGGAGAAAGGAAAAGAGAAAGATAGCTCTACAATGGTGTGGCTATTTATTCTTGAGTGCACATTATGAATACTCATTAAAATTGCAAATTTCCCACCACATTCAATTAAATGGGAAAGTTTTATGAAAAACTTAAAAATTTGGAATTAATTTAAAAAAGAAAAGTTTAGTTAGTTGCCAAAGCATAAGAAAGGAAATGAAGAAAAATTGCAAAGGTATCAATGGTACAATTGAACCAAAAAGGAAATTTAATATTCTTGATTATTCGTACAGGATTGCAATTGAAGTTATGTAAATATATTGAAATATACAATATAAGCTTTATTAAAATTAAATATCAAAAAAATCTAATTGAATATACTTTTTAAGTTTTCATTTTTAAGGCCCACGTTAGGGCTGAAACTGAGAATATCATGAGGCAACTGGGGCCTCTTAAATACAAATGAAATTACATTTTAAATATAAACTAGTGGATGAGTTTATTATCATTATTATTTAAAATATAAATTCATTGGTGGATGTAACATCTGCATGTGTTACTCTAGGGTTTCTTAAATTCTCAATAAGTGACTTTGAATAATATTTGCTGTTAAAATCAACACTATATATCTCAGAAATCATTTTATCTGACTTGTATACAATATCAATACTTTCATTTTGCTATTCAATAATTTTTTCTTTAAAAATATACAAATGTGAAATGCTAACTTTTGCCACAAGGTGGCTCTTCATAGAGTCTAACTGTATCATCTAAGCAGCTCTTTTAAAAAATTTCTGTAAAGACTGTATTATCTCCCAAACGTTCTTTTAAAGTGAATATTATTGATATAAAACAAGTTTTGGGAATAGAGGAACAATCAAAAATAAATAGTTGGATTCTTTCAGTGATTTCTGGTGACTGTGTGTGAGACAGAGAGAGAGAGAGAGGGAGGGAGGGGGGGGGAGAGAGAGAGAGAGAGAGAGAGAGAGAGAGAGAGAGAGAGAGAGAGACTGCCATTATAATGTATTTATTTAGAAGATATCCAGGCTCTTGAGTTACTGTAGCAGAATGTGGTACCTCCTAAGGAAAGCAGCTCCTAAACGAAAGGCACCCTGAACAGGTACTTTCATCATTTACTTGGCAATCCATGATTGCTCTTTCTTCACTTGTATAGGAGCGTATCTCCCATTCAATATCCAATGAAGGATGACATATGAAATCATTCACCTAAGGAATGGCTTTACTAGCATTAGATGAAAGCCCCAAATACAAAGTATTTATCTGTTAAACAAATATATATTGGTCTAGCCTATATTCCAGACAGTACAATAGATAGACAGCTCAGCATAGTGGTTAAGAACATAGACTCTGGAGCCCAACTGTCAGCCCTTCAATAGTGATTACACTTATTATTATCAGTGTGGTCTTAGTAAAATACTTAACTTATTGCACCTAGATTTCCTTATATGTTAAATAGGTATAATAATATAAGATTGTCATGAGGATTAAATAACTGAGTAGAAGTAAGGGCTATAGAATAATGCTTGCTATATTTAAGTGTTTCGTAAGTGGTAGCTATTATTACTAGATGCTGTAGTGGATTTAAATCACATAGGCAAATTCCTTGACATGCCATCCATCAAAAGTCTAATTCCCATTTATTCAGATGTGAGCTGGCCTTAATGAAGCATTCCTAATGAATAGAATGCAAGGACTTCCAAGGCCAATGAGAAAAAGTGATACAACTTCAATATATTCTTCCCTCTCTCTTAGGATGCCCGCCCTTGGGACCCAGACACTGCTATGAGAAAACAAGGGACTAGCTCCCACTTATGTATGAGAATATGTGGCAGGCAGTTTCTGTTCCTGTATTAATTCACTTAGGATTATAGCGTCCAGCTCCATCCATATTGCTGCAAAGGACATGATTTTGTTCTTTTTATGGCCATGTAATATTCCAAAGTGCATATATACCACATTTTCTTTATCCAATCCACTATTGATGGGCACCTAGGTTGATTCCATTTGCTATTATAAATAGTGTGGCAATGAATATACCAGTGAATGTGGTTTATTTGGTATAATTTATTTATATATACCTATTTTACTTTAGGTATATATCCAAGAACAGAATTAATTGGTTAAATGGGGGTTGTTTTAAATTCATTTTAATTTCAATTTCATTTTCTTTGTGGCTATTGTAAATGAAATCATGTTCTTGATTAGACTCTCAGCCTAGACATTACTTGTGAATAGAAATGCTACTGATTTTTGTACATTGCTTTTGTATCCTGAAACCTTGCTAAAATTGTCAATCAGTTCTAATAGCCTTTTGGCAGAGTATTTAGGGCTTTCTAGGCATAGAATCATATCATCAGTGAAGAGAGATAGTTTAATTTCTTCTTTTACTACTTGGATGCCTTCTTTCTCTTGTCTGATTGTAGTAGCTAGGATTTCCGATATTATGTTGAATAAGAGTGGTGAGAGTGGGCATCCTTGACATGTTCCAGTTTTCAAGGGAAATATAGCTTTGCCTCATTCAGTATAATGTGAGCTGTGGGGATTTCATAAATGACTCTTATTATTTTCAGGTATGTTCCTTTGATGCCTAGTCTATTGAGGGTTCTATTATAAAATGATATTGAATTTTATCGAAAGCATTTTTTGCATCCATTGAGATGATCGCATTGTTCTTTTAATTCTGATTATGTGGTGAATCACACTTATTGATTTGGTTATGTTGAATCAGCCTTGCATCCCAGGAATAAAGCCTACTTGATCATGGTGTATTAACTTTATGATGTGCTATTGGATTTGATTTGCTAATATTATGTGGAGGACTTTTGCATGTATGTTCATCGGGGATATCGGCATGAAGTTCTGTTTTACTGTGTGTGTCTCTACCAGATTTTAGGATTAGGCTGATGCTGGTTTCATAAAATAGGTTAAGGAGGAGCCCGTTTTGCTCAATTTTTTGGAATGGTTTTAGTAGTATTGATACCAGCTCTTCTTTGTACATCTGGTAAAATTCAGCTATGAATTAATCTGGTCCAGGGGTGGTTTGGTTGGTAGGTATTTTATTACTGATTCAATTTCAGAGCTCAATATTGGTCTATTCAGGGCTTCAGCCTCTTCCTGATCCCATCTTGGTAGATCACATATTTCCATCTAGGTTATCTTACTTGTGTGCATAAAGTTATTCACAGTATTCTCTGAAAATCTTTTGCATTTCTGCAGGATTGGTTGTAATGTCATCTTTGTCATTTCTGATTGTACTTATTTGGATCTTCCCTTCCTTTTTCTTTGTTAATCTAGCTATTGTTCTATCAACCTTGTTTGTTTTTTCAAGAAATCAACTCTTGTTTTCATTGATCTTTCACGCAGATTTTTGCATCTCAATTCCATTCAGTTCTTCTCTAATTTCAGTTATTTCTTTTCCTCTGATAGCTTTGGAGTTGGTTTGTTCCTTTTTCTCTGGTTCCTTTAGGTGCAAAGTTACACGGTTAATTTGAGATCTTTATAACTTCTTGATGAAGGTGTTTAGCATCATAAGCTTTCCTCTTAACACTGCTTTAGCTCATCACAGAGATTTTGGTAAGTTGTTTCCCTATTTTCATTAACTTCAAAAAAACTTTTTGATTTTTGTCTTAATTTTGAGTTTCACCCAGGAGTTATTAATTAGCAAATTATTTAATTTCCATGTATTTGTGTAGTTTTGAGAGATTTTCTTGATATTGATTTGTATTTTTGTACTGTGATCTGAGAGTGTGCTTGGTATTATTTCAATTTTTTAAATGTATTTATTTATTTAGACAGAGTCGCGCTCTGTTGCCCAGGCTGGAGTGCAGTGGCACAATCTGGGCTCAGTGCAACCTCCACCTCCCAAGTTCAAGTGGTTCTCATGCCTCAGCCTCCCCAGTAGCTGCAACTACAGGTGCAAAAAAAAAAAAAAAAAAAAAATGTATTTTTACTAGAGACGGGGTTTCACCATGTTGGCCAGGCTGGTCTTAAACTTTTGACCTCAAGTTGATCCACCTACCTCAGCTTCCCAAAGTGCTGGGATTACAGGTGTGAGCCACTGCACCTGGCCAATTTTTTTTTCTTTTTTAAATTTAGAGACTGTCATGACAAAGAATGTGGTATATCTTATAATATGTTCTGTGTGCAGGTGAGAAGAATGTATATTCTGCGGTTGTTGGATACAATGTTCTGTAGATGTCTATTAAGTCCCATTGGTCAAGTGTCAAGTTTAAATCCAGAGTTTGTTAGTTTTCTACCTTGATGATCTATCCAATGCTGTCAGTGGGATGTTGAAGTTCCTCCAGTATTATTGTGTGATTATCTAAGTCTTTTTGTAGGCCAAGGAAAACTTGTTTTTGAACCCAGGTGCTCCAATGTTGGATGTGTATAAATTTAGGATAATTAAGTCTTCTTGTTGGAATGTACCCTTTGTCATTATGTAATGCACTTCTTTGTCCTTAATTTTTATTGGTTTATAATCTGTTTCATCTGACATAAAAATAGTGACTCCTGGCCGGCTGCGGTGGCTCACACCTGTAATCTCAGCACTTTGGGAGGCCAAGGCATGTGGATCACAAGGTCAAGAGATCAAGACCATCCTGGTCAATATGGTGAAACCCCGTCTCTTCTAAAAATACAAAAAATTAGCTGGGCGTGGTGGCAGGTGCCTGTAGTCCCAGCTACTCAGGAGGCTGAGGCAGGAGAATCACTTGAACCCAGGAGGTAGAGATTGCACTGAGCCGAGATTGTACCACTACACTCTAGCCTGGTGACAGAGCGAGATTCTATCTAAACAAAACAAAACAAAACAAAAGAATAAAAAGAACAGTGACTCCTGCTCTTTGCTCATTTATTTCCATTTGCATGGTAGATCCTTCTCCATTACTTTACTTTGAGCCTGTAGGTGTCATTACATGTGAGATGGATCTCCGGAAGATAATAGATGGCTGGGTCTTGTCTTTATCCAGCTTGCTACCCTAAGCCTTTTAAGTGAGGCAATTAGCCCATTTACATTCAAGGTTAATATTGATATGTGAACTTTTGATCCTGTCATTGTGTTGTTAGCTGGTTGTTATGCAGAGTTGATTGGATAATTGCTTTATAGTGCCTGTAAGTTATGTGCTTAAGTGTCTTTTTGAGGTAGCAAGTGTCATTCTTTTCATCTCATGTTTGGTATACCATTGAGGACTTAATGTGAGGCTGGTCTAGTTGAAATTATCCCCTGAGCATTTGCTTGTCTGAGAAAGATTTTATTTCTCCTTCACTTATGAATTTTAGTTTAGCAGGATATAAAACTCTTGGTTAGAATTTCTTTTAAGGACACTGAAAATAGGCCCCCATCTCTTCTGTCTTGTACAGTTTCGGCTGACAGGTCTTCTGCCAGCCTGATGGGTTTCCATCTGTACATGAATTGACCCTTATCTCAAGCTGCCTTTTAGATTTTTTTCTTTTGTATTGCCCTTGGTGAGTCTGATGACTATGTGCCTTGGGGATTGTCTCCTTGTATAGCATATAGTTAGGGTTCTCTATTTCTTAGAATTGCATGTCAACTCTCTAGCAAGATTAGATAAATTTTCATCAACTCTATACTCAAATATATTTTCCAAGTTGCTTATTCTCTCTCCTTTTCTCTCAGGAATGCCAATGAGTCATAGATTTTGTCTCTTTACATAATCCCATACTTCTTGGAGGTTTTGTTCATTGTTCATTTTTTAAAATTCTTTTTTGTCTGAGTTGATCTGAAGAACTAGTCTTTAAGCTCAGATTCTTTCCCCAGATTGGTTTATTATGCTGTTAATACTTCCAATTGTATTATAAAATTCTTGTAGTGAATTTTTCAACTCTAGAAGTTCAGTTTGGTTTTCTCTTAAAATAGCTATTTTGTATTTCAACTCTTGCATTATTTCACTGGATGCTTTGGATTTCTTGGATTGGGTTTCCACTTCCTTCTGATCTCAATAAGCTTTCTTTCTGCCCAGATTCTGAATTCTATGTCTGTCATTTTAGACATTTCAATCTCATTAAGAACCATTGCTAGAGAGCTAGTGGACTTTTTGGAGGTAAGGTGACACTCTGGCTTTCTAAATTGTCAAAGTTCTTGTGCTGATTCTTTCTCATCTGGGAGAGTTGATGTTCCTCTAATTGTGATGCAAGTTGAGTATAGTCAGTTGGCTTCATTTCTGGATACTTTCAGAAGGCCAGGGCTCTGTAAAGAATTTTTATATGTAAGTGAATTCTTGTACTTGGTTTCAACAATGTACATATTAGCCCAGTAATTTTTGGTGTTATAGTTTGAGCTCTGATCCAGTAGATGGTGCTTATAAGTAATGGTTGGTAGCTAAGCTAATACCTAGTTGTACAGCCTTTTTGGACTTCCTTTCATTCAAAGGCATACTCTCCAGTGTAGGGATGGGAGAGAGATGGTCCCCCAACCAGGTCTGCTTCTTAGCCTTGGGGAAGCCTCCTCCAATCCTGGTGCCACACTTGCATATTTTTTGTTAGGTGTTCTGGGCCATAGGGCTCCCTTGGGCAGGGGCTACAATTGAAAGATAGGCCATACCCTTTCTGGGCCAGTCCTGTGGAGGGAGGCATGCCCCACTCCTGCCCTGTTCTAGAAACCCACAAGTCTTGCCCATCTCAGTGTTCTGAGAGTGAGGGCTCCACCCCCACTTACTTGCTGGCCATGGATCTCACCTTGGTACTCCCAAGCTGCATGCCACAGCTCTGGGGATACCAGGATGTTCTGTGGCTTGGGGTTGGGCTCCAACTGCACTGGAGAATCTGATGTGCTTTCAGGTCACCAGAAAAGTACTCAGGTGGGGCAATGGATTCAGGTTGGGCTGCAGAGACTGTGTTTGGTATCCACTCCTGAGAGGTGGCTAGGTATGGGCCTTGGGAGAGGCTGGTGGGCAGGAGGGCTTATGGAACAGACATGTCCCAGTCCCATGAGGCAGCCAGCCCCAGTTTCTCCTGGCTTGGTGGTCAGCTGTAGCCAGAGCCTCACAGAAAAGGATTGGGAGCTCTAGGGAATGGGTACCTATGACCATGCTTCATCAGAGCTTCCCAGCACTCAAAAGCTCCTGGGATCTCTGCTGTCCAAAATCCTGTCTCTGCCTTCTCCCGGGGTGATTCACCTGCCAGCTCACATGCCCGTGGAGATACGGGTTCCCCTGTAGCTAGGATCCCAGATGTCTGCAGTGAGAGTGAGCCACCCATCAGTTCCCTCACTCACCACTTTCCCAGAAGCCATTCAAGGCTGGGAGTTAGCCCTCGCATTCAGGTGCCGCATGCAGGGTTCCTAGCTTCCTCTTTCTTCAGCTACAGCTTCAGCATCATCTCTCCATCCACTCTTGGCATTTTCTCTCTGAAGATCTGCCCAAATTATGTTGGTTTACTCAGTAATTTGGTCTTTCTTGGCAGGAGTGACACCTGCTGGCTGCATCTCATTGGCCATCTTTTCCCCAGTCCCCACTAAATATCTTTTGTTGGTGAAAAGAATAAATGAGATAACACATGTAAAGTTAACTAGCTCTGATCTGATAAACAATTTCCAACTCCAAGCAAAATTGCCCCTCTCTTCTTTATGCCTCTTTATGACCAGATACTCTGTTGAGAGACACATCTGAGCATCTAGAACAGTTTTATCATCTTTACTGATTTAAATGCCTTTCTCTACCTAACTGATTGAAGTCAGTATGTACAAAGTATTTACTTTTATGTGACCAGCACCTAGAATTATTCTTCACAGCTAAAATGTGTTCAGGAAATGTTGGCTGACTGAATGGGGAAACAAACATGGAAACAATTTCAATGCAGTATGACAAAGACCAAACTCTCTACAAAAGACTAACAAGAACATAGAAGAAGAAATGTCAAGTAAGCTTGGAAATTTTGTGAAACATATACACACGGGATTTAAAATGTGAGTTTTATAAATGGAGGTCTTCAGAGAAGAGGAAAGAAACAGCACAGACCAAGGAAAGAAGACATTTCACATTTATGAAAAATGATTGATCCAGGACCTGGAGTAAGAGGAGAGAAAAAGAAAATAAGAAATGATGTGGCTAGAGTTGGTAGGCAGGAGCCATATTATAAAGGTCCTTGGGTGCCAGCTGCCAGAATAAAGGGTTTTTCATTTTATCTTCATTGGTAGAGGTTCCAATTTAAGTGACTGAAATAATAAAGAATTTTGAGAGATGAATTATAATGCATGTAGGTTTGTGTTCCACAATCCAGAATGCTCACTTTAGTAGCAAAGTCAAGAAAGGGTGTCCTGTGTCTGGGAGTTTAATCTGGAGCTAACTGTATGAGTCCAAGGCAATATATGTAAATACCTAAGGTATGTATTTGTGGTGATGCTGGAAGAGAAAATAGTTTTAGCTGATATTTAGAAACCAATCAACAGGGATTGCTTCTGACAAGGGAAAGTAATACAGGTAGGGAAATCTAAGACAATTCCCAAGTTTTTGGCTTTGGGTGGCCTGGTAGGCAGCGATATCATCACCAAAGTAGAGAGGAGAAGGAATAGCTAGGTAGAGAGGAGGGGGCACTAAAGAAATGATTACTTTAAAGTACTGATGGAGCATTCAGACAGAAACATTCAACCAGCTTTTGGAAATAAGCCTAGGTGGTGTGCTCCTTCCTTTTCTGTTCCACAGAGTGTGTCTCTTCTCTTCTAGGGAAGAGAAAACTGGAGGCAGGGGCCAACATTACCATTTCTCCAGCTGAACTGTTGTCAGTGGGCAGATGATCCTCATCACTAAGCAGCTACAATAAAGTCGGTGGTTCTACCAATGGATCACTATAAGGAATAGCCTTCCTCCACCTGTTCTAGATACCACCTAATCTGACTTTCCACAAATAAATACAGATGCCAGTTAAAAGGTAAGAAGATCTTTATTGAAAGAGAATTCTTCAAAGCTATCCCAACCTTGCTCTAAAAGCTGCACATCTGTTACCTATTATTTGAGATGCCAAATTTTTCTGCCTCTTATCTAGGGCATACATAGATCCTCACTATTGATCGCCTCTCATTAGGTCATTAACTCTCGTTGGAGGAAACATTATTGATTGTTTTTCAACATTCATGTTCTAGTCTCCCTTCCTAACAGCTTTCAGGTTTTAATTTAGATATCCATATTCATGCCCATGTAACCTACATATTTTATGTAAAGCTGACTGAGATTCTCCAACCTCAGGGGTAGACCTTGGTTGAGCTAAAACAGCAAACATGGTCTATTCCCTTGACCAAAGTCACTGGTGTATTGTTGAGCATGTGACTTAAACAGTTTAGTCAGCATGAATCTCAGGACTCTTGGTTGGCATATTTAGAAAAAAGTTCTTTCTCACTGGACTAACCAGAAAAACACATATGCTTGATTACTACTAGCAGTCATTCTACATCCATGAGGCTAATTAACCGAACACCACAGAAAGGGGAACAGAAAGTCTCGCAATCATGCAAACCTGAAATTTGTCCTATTTCTGGACTTTTCAGAGAATTAAACCAAAAATTTTCTTAGTAATGTTTCAGCAAGTTTAAGCCATACTTTCTATTATTTATAGCCCCAAAGCACACCAATTCAGGATGTCGCATTAAAAGATGAAATGGGCTGAGTGAGAGAGGCAGGGTACAGGGCAATATCTTCTATTGAGTAGTAGGCTATCCTGATTATGAGGTAGAAAAAATAAATGTTGTTTAAACTGTTAACTGCTTTGATGGGGAAGAAATAGCCATACTTTAAAAACACTGTATCCTCCAAAAGGGCACACCAGCCTATGTTAAGACCTCCTCTAACAGTACCTGGGTGATGTTGGTGATTGGGCCAGTTCTCTGAACTGGCACTCCTCAATACGAATTTTGGAAAATAGTGGCAGATTTAACTACTTATGCACTATACTCTTAGGACATGTGGACGCTTAGCAACTTGTATCTTCAGCTTTGTATTTTAGCTATTTCAGGACAACATAGAAATCTCATTTGTCGCCTAGTTGCGTAATCTTTATCTCCATGTTTATACATTTATCTATACTTATAGCCATAGCCATACCTATACCTATATGTATATCCATATACATGCTCATGTCTATATTTATGCACATATATATCCATATTTATGCATATATCTATGTATAAATATATATATCCAGCTGCATACATAATACAGTTATGCATCACTTAGCAGCAGGTATACATTCTGATAAATGCATCATTAGGTGATTTTGTCATTGTGCAAACGTAGACTATACTTACACAAACCTAAATAGCAAGGAGGCTGAGAAAGCAAGTATATGACAATTTACAATTTTATATTGGGAAGTGGGCTCTGACCTCTTACCAAGATACATAGGGCAGAAATTCCCTAGGCACAGTAAAAGATTCAGAGAGTTGGATACCAATAAGGTCCGTTAGAGAGTTGTTATGTGAGCTTCTGTCACACCTAGACTTATTACACATCTAGGCTACATGGTATAGCCTATTGCTCCTGTGCTACAAACCTATACAGCATGCCACTGTACTAAATATAGGTAATTGTAGCACTATGGTGTCTGTATATAAAAACATCTCTAAATATAGAAAAAGTACTGTGTTGTGCTATGACATTATAATGGCTACAACATCTCTAGGTGATAGGAATTTTTCAGCTCCAAAATGATGTTATAGGACCACCATCAGATATGCAGTTCATAATGATCAAAACATTGTTATGAGACACATGACTATACTGTATTGTTGTAACATTAGAACTATAATAACTGTTAAATAAAGTTAAATAAAAGTAGATGCTCAATTAATATTTGTCAAATAAATAAAAGTTTCCTGCAAAATTTTAACTTCTCAATAAAGGCTAGCCATTATTTGCATCTATTATATCTATCGTAGTATAGATAGTTACAGCAGAAGACCCTAACTTAAGCTTGCTTATCAATAGAAAGCATATTATCTCATGTAATTTCAAATTCAAAAGCAGAGTACACTCTAGGTACAGTACAATCAAAGGCTCAATGATATTATCTAAATGCTTTATCATTCTTCACTCTGCTGTTGTCATATTGGCTTCATTCAGAAGTGATTCCCTTGCAATTGCAAGATGACTGCCAAAGGCAATCAGGACTCTGTGCTTTTTTTGTTCAGATGCAATTGAAGAAAAGAGGAGAATATTTTCCCCCAAGCACAAGAAATAAGTACTTCCCTTCTCTTAGCCTTTTTCTTGGCTCTTTTCTTCACAAGCTTATGTAACAAGCAGCGAAAAGTGGCTCTGTCCAATTTAAGGAAGATATTAAAGATATTGACTAGCTCATAGAAATTCTAGAAAGCTTGGGGACAATGCAGCCAGAAACAAAGCTTCAAACCAAACCACAAACTAGTCTTGTGAGGATGCTCTTACCACTGAACATTAGACCCTGTACTTCAGACACCAAGCAGGTTCATTTGATTAGCAATGCCTAGAGCATGTATCTATTATACATTAGCTTCAGAGGAGGCTGAGAAAGCAAGTATGTTACAATTTACAATTTTATAGTGGGAAGTGGGTTCTGACCTCTTACCAAAATAGAGAGGGCAAGTATTCCCTAGACACAAAAAAGGATTCAGAGAGTTGGCTACCAATAAGGTCCATTAGACAGTTGTTACAGAAGCTTCTGCCAATTCAGCCACCCACATAGTGTGTTGCTCCCTGAGGAAAAGAGGATTGTGAACAGAACTGAAAGAACTGGCTCACCAAACTCTGTAACACTTTAGGATTCATGTAAAAATTAAAGAAGCTTCTCCATTTCAGTTGACTTGTACTGAGTCTCCAGCTTAGTGGAGGTAGGTAGCATTACCGACAGCTCTCCAGCTTGCATCCGTAGTGTCAGAGTTTAACTCAAGAGACACTGCATGACTAATCTCTGTTAGGGCAAAGGCCAGTGCAGAGCTGTCAAGGCAAGCAGTGACTCAGCCAGCAGTAAAGGCAGTGACAGCAGCTCATCCAGCAACTGTGACAGGGAATAATAACCAGAACAGATTCCCCAGAGCATTGAATATGCCTTTTAGGGATGCCAAGAATACTCAGGAAAAGAAAAATCTACAAGGGCCTGAATTCCTTAACAAGGAAGTCAGGGTTTGAAATGAGAAGGAATTGGGTATTAAATTTAGAAATCTAATGTCTCAGGGACATATGGATCACATATGTGATTAGAGAAACATCTAGCATTTACTTCCTGGAATCAGAGCTCTTACAAGAAGGAAAAGGGAGCACTTTTGATAACAAGTTTCCCTTTTTCTTGTGAGGCAGTTTTTCTGGAAGCTCGGCCACCACATTTTTGCAAAGTTGTTTTCTTATAGAAACTAAAATTTCAGCAGTCATGACACACTCTCAGAAAAACTTGATTTGATACCCCAATCTAGAATTGCTACACTTCCCCCACCTAAGCAACTCTTACATTACTCTATTTTATTTTCTGCAAAGAGTATGAATCTAAATTCCTAAAACTTAGTTATTATGTTTATGACTGCTCCTGCATAAGCCTTCACCAGAGTCCACCAGAATATGGACCTCATGAGAACAGTGAACTTGCGTATCTTGTTACTAGTAAATTCCTGCAGTCTTAGAACAATAACTAGCACATATGGTAGACACTCGAGAAACATTTGTTAAATGAATATTAAGATCTGGCTCCTCATAGAACTAAGTCCATTATTATAACCATATAAAAATTCCAATTTTATGCTTGCAAGTCTTTATTTCAATTCAAATAATATTGTCTCATTATTAAGCAACTTCTATATAATACCCTTTACACATTTCTGCCTGGGATACTCTGCTACCCAACTATATTCCTCATCTCCTCTCCAGAAACATACTTCACCTGATCAACACCTTCCAATCTGTCCAGTTGATCCAGTCTTTCAACACGGAAAATGAAAGAAGTGAGACATCAGAACTAATATCAGAGAGTAAGTCAGAAAAACAACAGAAGACTAGAGGACAGAATAGGCACAGGATAACATCAGTTTACCAAGATGAAGTAGTTTTAGGGGCCAAAACTAGGGTGCATAAATTATGCTAGAACTCACTAATAGTCAAAGTGAAAGAAAAAAACTGAAATCATTTGGGCTAGATACTATGTGTATTAAATGGTGTGCAGAACCCAGGGCTTCCTGGAATTAAGTTCAGAGACTTAGTTTTCAACAGTGTCTTGCCAAGTGTGGCTTTTTAAAGGTACAGGCTCCACTTCCAAGAGTGAAGGAGAATGTAAGGTGGAGTGGGAATCTGAGCATGGGTTTTGGAGATAGACGGAACTGGTTTTGAGTCCTAATGATATCAAACAAGATAACTTCTCAGAATAACTTTCCTAAAGGACAAGCTAGGCAACCTCTCAGCAACTCAAATCTGTGAAATACAATTATATTAGTAGTACCATCTCATTGGATTATTGTGAGGATTAAATAAATCAATGCAATGTATTAATTTATTATGGAACTCATTTCACAATGTATACAAATATTGAATCATCATGTTGTACACCTTAAATTCATATGATTTTATTTGTCCATTGAATCTAAATAAAACTGGAAAAAACAAATAAATAAAAGTCAGTAGGAAAAAAACAGAAATATAGGTCAAAAATTAATGGACAAGGTCAACAGCACAGTTCTCTGCTCTTAATTGCTATTTGTTCATTTAACAAATATCTATATACATTATTACTAACATTGTTTACATCTTTTAAAGTAGCTGAGTTGCCTAGTTGACTCAGGAGGTAATGATAATAGCTATTGGGTTTTTTTGGCAGTCACTGTGCTAAGCATTTAACAAGCAGGATTATTTTTATTTTTCAAAATAACCTCATAAGAACTATTATTGCCCCATATTTCACATGAAAAACATCAAAAGTCACCCAGACAAAAGACTTGTGGGTAAGCCAGATGGTTAAGTACTCCCTGAAGAGGTATCAAGCTCCTCTAGAAGATAAGCGGGAATCCTGGTGTTGATGGGCTAGAGACTTGCTTCCTTTCCATGGCTGTTTTCTCCTTGGAAACTTTTTTTTGTTCTTTTTTGGAAGAGTCTCTTATAAACTGGGGTGTTAAAACCCCTAGCACTGGGAACTCAGAGAATGTATATATTATTCTCTACATATACATCACGACTTATCTCAAACTTACTTAAGACAAATACTTAAATATACAATAATGTCTGATTCATTGGTCTATTTAATTTCAGAAGTTTAAACTTTTTAAAAATTTTATTTTGGCTCTTCCTAGTGCCTTTTATGGATCTTAGCAATGCTAACTAGGCTGTAATATTTGTTTTGTTATTGACTTCAGATTTCCACTGATAGACATAAACTCAAGAGTTAGATCTGAAGTGGACCTTAGAAAGTATCTATATAGTCCACTGGTTTACAAATTACTCAAATAATTAAAGGTTTACAAAATACTCTATTTAATTTCAGAAGTTTAAATTTTTTTTAAATTTTATTTTGGCTCTTCCTAGTGCCTTTTATGGATCTTAGCAATGCTAACTAGGCTGTAATATTTGTTTTGTTATTGACTTCAGATTTCCATTGATAGACGTAGACTCAAGAGTTAGATCTGAAGTGGACCTTAGAAAGTATCTATACAGTCCACTGGTTTACAAATTACTCAAATAATTAAAGGTGTTCTTTCTCTTTAACCGGAGTTGTTTCACTTTTGTTTTATGGAATAAGCTTCCATTTATTGTTTCACCGAACATAATTTCACTGAGAATGTGTGTGTATAGGTTTATTTATATTAAACCACCACACTGATCTAATAAGAAAACTTTACTCATTTTCATTTATTTAATCATTCAGTTTAGCACCACTAAGTGCCCATGTTTCTTTCAGCCAGTGGAGAATCACTCTCTCAGCCTTAAGGCCTTACTGTTCTGGTCAGGAAGGCAGACATACAGAGATAACCGTATTGATGGGAGTGAGGCCATAGCAGAGGCTTACCGAAGAAATTATTTAGGCAGGAGAATAGGGTCTGGAGGCAGGGAACCTAAGGCCAATTCATGCTGACTTCCTAGAACTGAACCAAAAACAAAACTCCACTTCTCCACACTCAAGTAACAAAAGGGTCAGAGGCTACTCCTTTGCAACATGCCCCCACTTCCACTGTGCACAGATGAAAAATGGAATGTAACTCTCATTAGTCCTCTCCCACAACCAATCAGACTGCCCATGGGCCAAATCTTCATTTACATAGGGTAAAACCAAGTAATCAAAGGGAAACCTCTAGAGGGTATTTAAACCCCAGAAAATTCTGTAATTAGGGCTCTTGAGTGACTTGCTCGAGCCTGCTTCCACCCTGTGGTGTGTACTTTCATTTCAATAAATCTGTGCTTTTGTTGCTTCATTCTTTCATTGCTTTGTTTGTGCAATTTTCCCAGTTCTTTGTTCAAAATGTCAAGAATCTGGATGACTCGTAGTCAAGACCTTCCACCAGTAACACTATGAGCACATGGTGGCGGGAGATTTGGACAATCTTTCAGAGAGGATATGACCTAGGGCTGAGCCTCATTAATAGGATGAGAGAAGTGCAAGAATTACACACAAAAGCAACAACAAAAGCTAGCAACAGAAACAAACAGAGAGCTCAGAATGGGAAATAATTGATGTAGCTGTACTTTGAGGTTAATTGCATATGGTAAGCCCTCAATAAATAGCTGGTTAATTCATTTACCAACTGAATTATTATTCTGGAGGAAATAAGCGTGTGAAAGTCAGTTCATGAAGGGGCTTACAGGTGTACCCAAATAATTTGGATTTATTCTCTAATCTAGGACCTGAAAATGCAAATGTCTACACGGATCTTGTAAAAATGTGAATAAGTTGGCCAGGTATTAAAAAAAGAAAGTAATTATGAAGACTACACCTTATTATTGTCAACACATGAATGTCTCATACATACTCCTGGCACTTACGCTACACACATAAATAAGTACAAACAATATAACATGATGATTTGTCTCCATTTATGTACCAAAAGCAATAAGATCATAGAGAAGGGCTTACTTAATTCATCTCAGGGAAGCAGGAAGATATTACTGATATTTTATTTGAGGTGAACTTGAGGAATAAGCAGAAGCTCATCTCTCTATTTCTAGCTACACTCCAACATACTCCCTGCATTCCAATCAGGTTTGTCTCCTAACTGTCCTGCAACACCCCACACTCCTATGTCCTCTCTCAAGTCTTTCACTTTGCCTGGTGTGCTCTGCCTTCTTTACTTACTCAATTTTCACCAACCCTTAAAGACCCAGTGCAGACCTTCCTCAACCATAAAATCCTTGAAGACTTTCCACGTACCAAATGCTAATTGAGAACATACCAGAGGCTGGACATACTGGAAAGCTGAAAGACACATATGACACAGCAGAGTGTAGAAGTGCTCAGGAAAGAGGGTTTTCTTGTGTGTAATGAGAAATTTATGGATTTGGGAGTCAAGGAGTAATTGGCTCTGTGACCTCAGCAGATTATCTAGCCTGTGTTTGCCTCAGTTTTCTAAGCTAGAAAAATGGATGCTTAATCCTCATGGTCATTATGCTTCCTTTCAATTCTAAGATCATGACTCTGATTTTGAAGAACAATGTGATCTCTTATGTTTCCAGTAGGATTTCCACATTTTCAGAACTTTTCTGTGTAATATGATCAGTATAAAATCACTCATCAATGGTAGCACTATTGAAGAGTATCATTTCTGTGCCATTATAAATATAACTCTTACCCTGGGTTTAAAGAGTTGCATAGGTCACAGGTTCATTAAGAAAATATCAGCTGTCATGTTACCCTGTTACTGTTTTGGTTATCTCGCTAACATTAAAAATAGATCGTGGTTCTTTCTCTGGACCTGCAATTTCACGGTAGTAAGAAGACAGAGGCAGGTGGACTACAGATCCTGAATGTTAAGATTAAAGAAAGACGGCTTATGAAAAACAACATACATGAATTAAAGAATCTATGGAATTATACCAAAATAATTAAAGAAACTGTTGTGTTATTTTAGTAATTATGGAAGCATTATTTATGTTATAAACAGACAACAGGTTATGAAATACCATACCTTGTTTTAAGATCTTAGATGACAAATTGCTGACAGCTATTTGCAAAAACTGGGAAGGTATTTTCTTAGCATCTACTATTTATTGTCAATTTGCCTTATTCCAACTGGCTGCATTAGTTGTACTTTTGGTTTTAAGCAAAAGAACCAACTCCAGCTAGATTTAAGCAAAGGCTAATCTATTGAAAGAACATTAGATTATCTCATGGAGTCCAAGGAAAGGTCCAAAAGTGGGAGGAATCAGATCAACTTCAGGGACCTTAGCAGTAGAACTTCATGGGCATTCTTGCCACAGATTTTCCTTTAGTTTGACTTTAGTTCCTGTGACTTCCTACCTGTATCTCTCCTCCTGTCCCCAAATTTTAATTTCTAGGAAAGAGCATATTTTGAACACAACTTGAGTCAAATGTCCTGCTCAAGCACAACCAACTATGACAAAAACATACATCAAAAGAGTGATATATTACAAACATGGCCATCAGAGACCGTGCCTTGTAGAAGATACCAATGTTTGAGAAAGGGAGAAATGTTGGTATCCAGCAAGCCACCTCAAGAGATGCCTGCCCATTGCACAGACTTTTTTCTGGTGTGATTTTTACCTCCTTCTTCCCTTTCCCAGTTATCCATATTTACATATAACTGTATAAAATTGTACTTTGTCCTTCTAGAAGTATATATTTTATATAAAATTAAAATAATGAAAGGGGCGGAATAAACAATCTTCTGTTATTCTATAAGTGAAAATATAAACAATTATGTTTGAATGTACCATATAGAGGCATCCAGAAGCTAGACTAAAATATTACAAAGATAGGGACTAATCATCAGATATAGTCTATGAAAATCTAATAACTTTTATAATAATAAATTTGTCTAATAACTTTGACCAATCACAGGATAATCTTTCTTGATTACCAAAGGTGTTTATTTCATTTCTTGAAAGTAAAATCAAAAACATTTATCAATACCAGATATTCAGAAAGATAAAGAAAACATGTAGTATGTATGTTATACTCCCTTCAATAGTTTGTGAAGGACAATTTCAAAGACCTAGATCTTTATCCTCCTCCTATTATCTGTACACCCGTACTTCTTGAAAGTATAATTCTCCTTGGCTTCCTAGGCATTGGACTATCAGGTTTTCCTCATCACAGATCTCTTTTGCTACCACATTCACCCCTGTTCACAAATGAAGGACTTATTCCAAGGCTTGTTTTTATCTTTGCTTTTTTTTACTCTCTCTCTCTCATTTTTATTTTTTAATTTTTTAATTTTTTTTTTTTTTTTTTAGATGGAGTCTCACTCTGTTGTGCAGGCTAGAGTGCAGTGGCGGGATCTTGGCTCACTGCAACCTCCACCTCCCAGGTTCAAGTGATTCTTCTGCCTTAGCGTCCCGAGTAGCTGGGACTACAGGCGCATGCCACCATGCCTGGATAATTTTATTTATTTATTTATTTATTTATTTATTTATTTATTTATTTATTTATTTATTTATTTTGTATTTTTAGTAGAGACGGGGTTTCACCACATTAGCCGGGATGGTCTCCATCTCCTGACGTCTTGATCCGCCAGCCTCAGCCTCCCAAACTGCTGGGATTACAGGTGTGAGCCACAGCGCCTGGTTTCTTTTACTCCTAGTTACTCACAGAACTCAAGGATATAATTGCCACCTCAAGGCCAAGACTGCCAAGTCTATCCTAAAAACTACCTATGTTTTGGTCAACTTGTTACTACTTGAGGGTAGTTGTCCAGGTTCTTGATGTTTTGAACAAAGAACTGGACAAAATGCACAAAGCAAGGCAGTGAAAGCAGAGAATTTTAATGAAAGTACACTCCACAGGGTGGGCGTGTGCATGAGCAAGTGGCTCAAGCGCATCTGTTACAGAATTTTCTTGGATTAAATACCTTCTAGAGATTTCCCATTGGCCCACAACCAGTCTGATTTGCTGTGGGAGGCGACACATCAGAATAAAGAATAGACCCATGACCAGTCTGATTGCTTGTGGGAGGGAACAAATCAGAGGTACTTTCATTTTTCCTTTGTTTTTTTCTTTATCCATTCATCTATTTTTAAAATTTTATTTTATTATACTTTAAGTTCTAGGGTACATGGGCACAACGTGCAGGTTTGTTACATAGGTATACATGTGCCATATTGGTTTGCTGCCCCCATCAACTCGTCATTTACAGTAGGTATTTCTCCTAATGCTATCCCTCCCCTAGGCTCCCACGTCCCAACAGACCCTGGTGTGTGATGTTCCCTGCACTGTGTCCAAGTGTTCTCATTGTTCAATTCCCACCTATGAGTGAGAATATGCAGTGTTTGGTTTTCTGTCATTGTGATAGTTTGCTGAGAATGATGGTTTCCAGCTTCATCCATGCCCCAGCAAAGGACATAAACTAATCCTTTTTCATGGCTGCTTAGTATTCCATGGTGTATATGTGCCACATTTTCTTAATCCAGTCTATCATGGATGGACATTTGGGTTGGCTCCAAGTCTTTGCTATTGTGAATAGTGCTGCAACAAACATACATGTGCATGTGTTTTTATAGTAGCATGATTTGTGATCCTTTGGCTATATACCCAGTAATGGTATCGCTGGGTCAAATGATATTTCTAGTTCTAGATCCTTGAGGAATCGCCACACTGTCTTCCACAATGGTTGAACTAATTTACACTCCCAACAGTGTAAAATAATTCCTATTTCTCCACATCCTCTCCAGCATCTGTTGTTTCCTGACTTTTGAATGATCACTATTCTGTCATGAGATGGTATCTCATTGTGGTTTTGATTTGCATTTCTCTGATGACCAGTGATGATGAACATTTTTTCATGTGTCTGTTGGCTGTATGAATGTCTTCTTTTGAGAGGTGTCTGTTCATATCCTTTGCCCACTTTTTGATGGGGTTGTTTTTTTCTTGTAAATTTAAGTTTTTTGGAGATTCTGGATATTAGCCCTTTGTCAGATGGGTAGATTGCAAAGATTTTCTCCCATTCTGTAAGTTGCCTGTTCACTCTGATGATAGTTTCTTTTGCTGTGCAGAAGCTCTTTAGTTTAATTAGATCCCATTTGTCTATTTTGGCTTTTGTTGCCATTGCTTTTCGTATTTTAGTCATGAAGTCTTTGCCTATGCCTACGTCCTGAATGGTATTGCCTAGGTTTTCTTCTAGGATTTTTATGGTTTTAGGTCTTACATTTAAATCTTTAATCCATCTTGAGTTAATTTTTGTATAGAGTGTAAGGAAGGGATCCAGTTTCAGCTTTCTACATATGGCTAGCCAGTTTTCCCAGAACCATTTATTAAATAGGGAATACTTTCTCCATTTCTGGTTTTTGTCAGGTTTGTCAAAGATCAGATGGTTGCAGATGTGTGGTGTTATTTCTGAGGCCTCTGTTCTGTTCCATTGGTCTATATCTCTGTTTTGGTATCAGTACCATGCTGTTTTGGTTACTGTAGTCTTGTAGTATAGTTTGAAGTCAGGTAGCATGATGCCTCCAGCTTTGTTCTTTTTGCTTAGGATTGTCTTGGCTATGCAGGCTCTTTTTTGGTTCCATATGATCTTTAAAGTAGTTTCTTCCAATTCTGTGAAGAAAGTCATTGGTAGCTTGATGGAAATGGCATTGAATCTATAAATTACTTTGGGCAGTATGGCTATTTTCACAACATTGATTCTTCCTGTCCATGAGCATGGAATGTTCGTCCATTTGTTTGTGTCCTCTTTTATTTTGTTGAGCAGTGGTTTTTAGTTCTCCTTGAAGAGGTCCTTCACATCCCTTGTGAGTTTGATTCCTAGGTATTTTATTCTCTTTGAAGCAATTGTGAATGGGAGTTCACTCATGATTTGGTTCTCTGTTTGTCTGTTACTGGTGTATAAGAATGCTTGTGATTTTTGCACACTGATTTTGTATCCCGAGACTTTGCTGAAGTTGCTTATCAGCTTAAGGAGATTTTGGGTTGAGACGATGGGGTTTTCTAAATATACAGTCATGTCATCTACAAACAGGGACAACTTGACTTCCTCTTTTCCTAATTGAATACCCTTTATTTCTTTCTTTTTCCTGATTGCCCTGGCCAAAACTTCCAACACTATGTTGAGAGAGGGCATCCTTATCTTGTGCCAGTTTTCAAAGTTTTCAAAAACTGGAATGCTTCCAGTTTTTGCCCATTCAGTATGATATTGGCTGTGAGTTTGTCACAAATAGCTCTTATTATTTTGAGATACATTCCATCAATACCTAGTTTATTAAGAGTTTTTAGCATGAAGGGCTGCTGAATTTTGTCGAAGGCCTTTTCTGCATCTATTGAGATAATCATGTGGTTTTTGTTGTTGGTTCTGTTTATATGATGGATTACATTTATTGATTTGCATATGTTGAATGAGTCTTGCATCCCAGGGAAGCAGCTGACTTGATTGTGGTGGATAAGCTTTTTGATGTGCTGCTGGATTCGGTTTGCCAGTATTTTATTGTGGATTTTTGCATCAATGTTCATCAGGGATATTGGTCTCACTTTTCAAATGCCACACAGAAGAAGAGGTTGTAAAGGGAGTAGCCTCTGACACCTAGTCAGCATGAATCAGCCTTAGGTTTCCTGCCTCCAGACCCTATTTTCCTCCTGAGAGATGTGATTCCCATAAATCTTTATGGGAAGCAGAGGGACTGATGGTCTTTCTTCTGTAACTGCTTCAAGCTAACTTGAGGAGCAGTCCCTACCTATTGGAGATCATGGAACTTTTTCCCTGCTCTATCTAGTGGAGGCAGGGTAGTTTATTGATCGTCAGGGGTGCTATCTTCATTTGGAACTGCCTGGCAATCTTGTTGCATGATCATATGAAGCTCGATGGTCTCTAGGTGAGAGGAAATGTATTTGGTTAAAAGATCTAATGGGAACTTCAGGGGGTGGATACCTATGCTATCAGGAATGTTTGTTATAGGGAGAAATTAAAACATTCTGCTTAATTGCTCCAAAGGAAGCGATTCCAAATATTTGAAAAAAGAAAAACTGCAAAAATATATAAACATATGGCTACTATTATCCAGCCTACAGTAACTATGCAACAAAAACACCAAGGAAAGTTGGTAGGCATTTACTTATCTTTTGGCTGTCTTCTAAACAGGTACTTCAGGTCTTCCACAGGTTCACAGGTATAGTGGCTGATGGAAACTTCGGGTTCCAGGTTCAAGGCTTCAGGTATCACAGACTTGATCCTTGAAAGTTGTATCCAATTATTTAATCCTAATACTTTGACCATGGAAATCATGGCCAGCACCACTGAAAATGATCCCTTCCATTTGGGCTGTAGTTGTTGAGCAGGTGATACCTCCTTCCAAGTTTTAACAAGTACCTTATCTCTTGGCCTGATTTTGGGATGCTGGTTAGCTCCTGGTATGGGAAGCCTTTGAGTACCAAACTTTTGTTAAAGCCTGCTGAAATTGTCCATTAACTAGGTATTTTACTAAATCAGCTGTTTCTGGATCAGTAATTAGATCGTTAGTTGAGAATGGCCTCCCTTATAACATTTTGTATGGGTTTATATTAATTTTTGCTCCAGGGGTATTGCAGATCCTTAAGAGGGATATAGTCAGTGAAATTTCTGATGTTTCCTAACATAGCTTACCTAATGCTTCTTTTAGAGTTTGGTTAGCCCTTTCGACTTTCCCGAAGGATTGAGGCCTCCACGCTGAATGTAAATAGTATTTGATCCTGAAGGTCTTAGCGACCCCTTGGTTATTTGGGAGTTAAAGGATGGGCCATTATCACTTTGGAGACCCTGAGGTTACCCAAACTAGGGGACTATTTATTGTGAGAGAAACTTTATAACCTCATTAGCCTTCTCTGTTCTGGTAGGGTAAGTTTCAACCCAACCAGAAAAGGTATCTATTAGCACTAACAAAAACTTGTATCCTCTACAAGTGGGCATTTGGGTGAAGTCTAATTGACACTCTTCCCCTGGGTAAGTTCCTCTCCTCAGGACTGATTCTATTAGAGGAAGCATTTTGTTTCCTGGACTGTTAAGTTCACACAGTGAGCAGGCTTGATAGACCTGCTTAACCACTGAATCTAAGTTAGGCCCAATGAAGAGCCTGTTAACCATGGTCAGGGTGGCATCTCCATTGGGCTGTTTGAGGGAGATTTAGTTTGATTCCATATACCACTAGGATTCTTATTTTTGTCCCCCTTGTTCCTTTATTAACTTTTCTTCCTGTAGTGTGTATTCAGGATCCATTGGGGAATCATAGAAAGGAAGCAGTGCTAGGATTTGTTGGGATTGCACCCTGAGGGATGCGGCTTTGGCTTCTCTATCAGCCCTTCTGTTCCCTTGTGCTATAGGAAGTAAGTCCCTTTGACGCCCCTACAGTGGATTATAGCTACAGCCTCTGACAGGTGTATTGCTTCCAATAGCTGAGGAATTTCAGGCCCATGCTTTATTGGAGAGTATTTGCTATTTAGTAGTCCCCTTTCTTTCCAGATTGTAGCATGAGCATGAAACATAAGGAATGCATATTTAGAATCTGTATATATGTTAAGCTTTTTTGTTTGTACCAACATTAATGCTCAGGTAAGAACAATGATTTTAGTATTTTGTGCTGATGTGCCAGGGGGCAGTGACTGCTTCAATAACGGTGTTGTGATTTACTATTGCATATCCAGCTCAGTGCTCCCCATTTGACACAAAGCTACTGCCATCTGTGAACCAGTTATCCTCAGAATCTGGGAGAGGCTAATCTTTTAAATAAGGCCAGTTAATATATGTGTGTACAATGACCTGCTCACAGGTATGATCAGTTATTCGGCCTGTGAGTAGCAATGAAGATGGATTCAAGGTGTTACAGGTTTTAAGGGTTACATCTGGATTGTCTAGGAGCATGGCCTGTATGTTTAACCTTTCCTCCATCATCCACATGTGTCCTTTTATCTTTAAGACTGGCTTTACCTGATGGTGGGTTAGAACGTCCAGTGGTTGACCCAGGGTGTTTTTAGTGGCTTCCTCCACAAATACAGCAGTGGCTATTGCCTGCAGGAAACTTGGCCATCTCAAGGCTACTCCATCCAACTTCCTTGAAAAGCAGGCAGTTGGTCTGGGTTCTGATTCTAATTTCTAGGCTAGCACTCCCACAGCTATGCCCTTCTCAGCTACATACAAGGAGAAGGGCTTAGTTATGTCTGGGATGCCAAGAGCAGGAGCCTGGGTAAGGGCCTGTTTTAGCTTGATGAAGGCTTCTCATTTCTGGGGTTGATTCCATCAGCTCATTTTCAGGCCTCCTTTTTGCTTCATATACGAGCTTTGCTACAAGCCCAAAATTTGGTACCAGTATTCTGCAAAACCCAGCCATTTCCCAGAAAGAACAAAGCTGCTGCTTGGTGGTAGTGGGGGAACCACATATGGCTTACACTCATTCTGGGGATATTTGCTGGGTTCCCGGTGTTAAGACATACCCTAAATATTGGACCCATTGGAAGGTAATCTGAGCCTTCTTTTTGGACACTTCATATCCTCTGTCAGTCAGGAAATGCAAGGTTTTTACAGTATTTTGGTCAGAAGCCTTCTGGGTTGGGCTATACACAATAAGTTCATCCACATACTGGAATATACTCCTGTTCTCCAATTGCAGATCCCTCAGATCCCTCTCCACAGATCAGGCTAAGAAATCAGGGCTAAGCCGAAAGCCCTGAGGGAACACTATCCAAGTGCATTGTTTTTTTTCTGGTATTAGGATTTTCCCATTCAAAGGCAAAAAGGTATTGGGATTCTGGGGCCAGAGGAATAGAGATGAAAGTATCTTTTAGGTCTAGGAGAAACGTTTTGCATCCCCTGGCACCTGAGCCAGGAGGGTATATGGATCTACCACCAATGGGTGGACAGAGATAACAGTCTCACAAACTATTCTGAAATCCTGTACTAGCAGGTATTCCCTCAAGGGCTTTGGAATGGTTAGGATGGGGGTTTTTAAGAGAGAATTGCAGGGTTTTTAGAGCCCATGGGTAAGTAATATCTCAACTATGAATGTTAGGCCTTTTCTTGCTTCCAGCTTAATTGGGCATTGTTTTCAATTGAGGAAATAGCTGAGGTCTTTAAATGGGTATTTTGACTGGCACTGCTGTTTTAGCTTTCCCTGGTGATATGGTTTGGCTGTGTCTCCACCCAAATCTCATCTTGAATTCCCACATGTTATAGGAGACACCCAGTGGGAGGTAATTGAATCATAGGGGTAAGTTTTTCCCATGCTGTTCTCATGATCATGAACAAGTCTCACGAGATCTGAAAGTTTTATAAGGGGAAGTTTCCCTGCACAACCTCTCTCTTTGCCTGCTACCATCCACGTAGGATGTGACTTGCTCCTCCTTGCCTTCCACCATGATTGGAGGCCTTCCCAGCTATGTGAAACTGCAAGTTCATTAAATGTATTTCTTTTGTAAATTGTCCAGTCTCAGGTTTGTCCTTATCAGCAGTGTGAAAATGGACTAATACACCTGGTTTCCCAGCATACCATGCTAGCAGGTTAACCTGTTTATTAATGTGGTCTGGGATATTGTCTGTATTTTTTACTATTAGCAATTTTACTGGGTGATGCTTAAATTGTATTAGTACCCCTATTTTAATGATAATATCTCTTCCCAACAGATGGATGGGGCAGCTTGGAACTACTAAAGATTTCTGTTGGAAGATTTGTTTCTCAAATTGACAAAGGAGGAGTAGAGAATCTCATTTGTGGCTTTCCTTCTGTTCCCATAACACTCTTGGACTGGGAGGAAAGTTTTCCTGCATAAGCAGTAAGGAAAGAGTAATTCTCCCCTGTATGGGGGGAAAAAATACTGAATTTGGGTGCCCATGACATCTGGTTACCCAGGGCTCTGCAATAGTAATTATGATGTTCCTGGACAGGGGCAGTGAGGAAGACTCTAGGCCCCTTCAGTCTTCATCTAATTCCTCCTTTCATACTGCTAGAGTTTTGCGTAACTGAGCCCCTTGGTGGGAGCATGAGCTGTCAATCCTCTAGTGCCAGGGACTCCTCTTAGTCCATCAGACATCTCTGACCTTAGATGGGTGCCAGGGACCCATTCCGATCACCACTGATGACCCACTATGAGCTTTCCCTCTTGCCCCTGGATGTAGGTCTCTACTTCTAGAATTAACTTTCAGACAAACCTTTGGATTTTTTTCCTATCCCACTTAAAATAATTCTTTAACTTTCTAAATTTGGACAAGATTAAATTGTACATAGATTCCCTTTCATGAATCCCTTCCATGAGTTACACAGACCACAAATATGCCCAAACCCTGTGACTTATCCTTAGCCAGTTGAGTAGGGGAAGGGAAGAATTTAACATAAGGAAAGAAGGCTTAAGTCACCCGAAACGTGTGTGAATTTTCCCTGGACAGGCTGCCACTGCCAATTGCATCACTCACAGGCATCAGGGACTATAACTGGAAAAGACAGAAAAGAGTCCTTCCACCTTCTGGGCAAGGCAGCTATCCCCATTCACTCCTGGGCCTTCAGTTAACACCAGAGAGTGGCCCCGGTTGCCTTCAATTACCAAGGGGCTACTAAGAAACAGTCACTGAAAGACAAAAAGAAAAGGACTCAGGTTCCTCATCTGAAGCAGGTGGTGGTAGTCAGGTGCTTCCACATAGACCTTTTAGTTTCACCAGAGAGTGGCCCTGGCCAGAAACCTGCAGTTGCCTCCATGCTTAGGCTCTGTCCATCAAGGGTCCCAACTTGGAAAGGAAAAGAGAGAGAGAGAAAAAGGAAAAAGAAAAAAACAAATCCCAAACTTTGGGCTTACCTCCTGGCTGGCTCGCCAAAATATGTTACCAGTTGAGGGTAGTTGTCCAGGTTCTTGGTGTTTTGAACAAAGAATTGGACAGAACACACAAACAAGGCAAGAAAAACAGAGATTTATTTTAAAGGAAAGTATACTCCACAGAGGGAGAACAGGCTTAAGCAAGTGGTTCAAGAGCATCAGCTACAGAATTTTCTGGGGCTTAAATACCCTCTAGAGATGTTCCATTGGTCCACGCCCAATCGGATTGGTTGTGGAAGGAGACCAATCAGAGTGAAAAGTAGGCCCTCAACCAGTCTGATTGGTTGTGGGAGGGGACCTCTTAGAGGTACTTTCATTTTTCAACTGCCGCTGGAAGAAAGGAGGGTTGCAACTGCCAGGCAGCGACTGCCACGCAGGAAAAGGAAGGGTTGAAAATGTAGTCGCCTCTGATATCTGATAGTCAGTATGAATCAGCCTTAGGTCCCCTGCCTCCAGACCATATTCTCCTACCTAACATTGTTTCTATAGAATTCTATTTTTATTTCATTCACACTGAAAGGGCAGAATCTCTCAAACCAGAACCATCATCATGTCACAAACCAGACTATTTTCCAACCTTCATTTCAAAATGACCACTATCACATTTTCCCGCTCTTAGTCGGGCAGTAGAATAGGGTCTGGAGGCAGGGAACCTAAGGCCCATTCATGCTGACTTTCTAGAACTAAATCAAAAGGAAAACTCCAACTTTCCAAGCTCAAGTAACAAAAGGACCAGAGGCAATTCCCTTTGCAACCCCCTGCCTAACCTTCTAGGCCCTTGGTATCTGGGCCTAGTCTTCATTTGCATAGGAGAATAACTTTGTAACTTTTGCCTCTGATTGGTTGCAGGCTACTCCTTAATTTACAGAGGGTGTGAACCAAGTAACCAATGGGAAATCTCTAGAGGATATTTAAACTCCAGAAAATCCTGTAACCAGGGCTCTTGAGCCACTTGCTGGAGGCCACTCCCACTCTGTAGAGTGTATGTACTGTCATTTCAATAAATCTCTGCTTTCCTTGCTTCATTCTTTCCTTGCTTTCTTTGTGCGTTTTGTCCAATTCTTTGTTCAGAACACTAAGAACCTGGACGACTTGTAGTCATGACCCTCCATGGGTAACACTGGGACTACACCAACGCCTCAGAAATCATGGAATGATTTTTCAACCACATTATCTGATTCTAATGATGAAAATACCTGTAGACCGGTCTGAATCTTGGAATCTGCCTATCAAAAAGCTCGGCTTTCCCGACTTCATAGGTCTTCAGAAGCGCATGTCTAACAAGGCCAATATTCCATCATCGGGATCAAATTGCTCACCAGGTAGTAAAAAGACACTACAGAATTTCAGGGGTTCTCTGCCAATGAGGACTTTTGAATTATGTAGAACGGATCAGCTACTAAGCAGTGTTCTATCTTCCCACTCTTCTAATCCATTGTCATCCCTTAAAGCGCTGCTAATTCTAGAAAACAATCTATAACCTGTTAGAACCAGCGCAAGCGGGTGATGACTACAAGTCCCATGATGCAAAGTATGAGCGCGGACCAATGTTGCTCCTAGTTCCTTCTGGGAATTGTAGTCTTCTAATCTCCTGTTTGGCAAACTAGGTATTGTAGCCTCCATTTCTCAGAAGTTCGGTTGGAAAAGTTAAGGTAGTGCAAAGAATGTCGACTTCCTGCCAAAAGATTACGTTTATCTTCGCTACCTGAGCGCCGGGCCGGACAACTCCAGTCGCGCCTCCGGTAGGCGGGCACCCTTTGCGTGACATCACTTCCGGCAGAGATGTCCCAAGTTCGGCCCCTCCTTCCTCACGGGAGGGATCTCAGGCCCCGCAGCCGGGCAGAGACAGGCTGAGGCGGGGAGCAGCTGCTTTTGGGGCGGGGGTGTCACGTGAGGCTTCTCGCTGCTGAGGGAGGAGGTGAAAAGCTGCGGTTGAGGAGAGTCCGGTTTAACCGTCACCGGGAAGCGCGCTCGTTCGGGATCGCGGAGTGGGCTGAGGTAAGGACTGGGTCGTTACCTCAGGACAGGCGGTCGCTGTCCCGGGTTCTCGTACGGGTGACAGACACCTGCAACCTCGATGTCTGGCGGGCGGCGAGAGGCTCCGCGGGAGAGTGGAGAGGCGCCGCAGGAAGCCCAGCCACCTTCAGGCCACCGCCGACCCCACTGTGCGTCTGGGAGGCACTGGGCGCGCACCGGGCAGCGGAGGCGGGAGAGTCTGGGAGCCCGGGGAGCGGCGGGTCTCGCCGCCTGCAGTGTGGAAGACCCGTGGCCGGCGCGGACCCCGGCCTTACCTTCCGAGGGTCGAATTGTGCCGGGTATTTGCCTCTTTCCTCCCGCCCACGGGGTTGCTCAGAGTCGGGCCACCTCACCTGAGATTTTCCAGAGTGAGACTGAACTGGTCGTCCTGGGAGCAACTCCGCACCAGGGCAGAGGCGAAGACGCTGCTAATGAGCACAGCACGTTTTTTGTTTTGTTTTGTTTTGTTTTCAACGCTTGGGTAGCGCTCACATCTTCAGACGTCAGTGGTTGTATTGATATGCGACCTCCCCCAGCCAGGCGGCCTCAGGTAGAAGAGTGGCAAAGGCCAGGTCGATCCCTCGGACCTTCAGAAGGTTGAGATTTCAGACTTAACTTATTTTTGGGGAGGCCGTCAGGTGGAACTGAGGAGCGGTGAATCAGCAGCTGAAGTTTCATAAATCTTTGATAATGGGGAAAGGTTACCGAGAGTCACTTGAGTTAAAAATCTTTTTTTTTTTTTTTTTTTTTTTCTGAGATGGAGTTTCGCTCTTGTAGCCCAGGCTGGAGTGCAGTGGCACGATCTCGGCTCACCGCAACCTCCACCTCCCGGGTTCAAGCCATTCTCCTGCCTCAGCCTCCCGAGTAGCTGGGGTTAGGGTGCGCGCCACCACGCCCAGCTAATTTTTGTATTTTCAGTAGAGCCGGGGTTTCACCATGTTGTCCAGGCTAGCCAAGAACTCCTGACCTCAGGTGATCCACCCGCCTCGGCCTCCCAAAGTGCTGGGATTACAGGCGTGAGCCACCGCGCCCGGCCCAGAGTTAAAAATCTTATTTCAGCATCTTTCCAAGTCCAGGCGACTCATTTCTTACCTTTCCCACTAGTAGAGTTTCGTATGAAAAGTTGGGCATTTATTGTTGTGTGTAGTCTTGTCATTTTGTTCGTCTGTAGTTATTACAGTTTCTTATGAGTTTATTATTTAACAACGTAATAGCAAACCATTTCTTCTTTGTGTTATGATACTATTTTGACACAAGATATACTAGTCCTTTTGATAACAGATCCTTGAGTGTAAGTTATAAAGATTTAAATACCTTCAGTTTATCGCAGAGCAGCATTAGTGATGACCTGTAAGCTGTGAAGAACGGTTACACTTTTCACTATTTAATTTTGTTGCATATAAGTTTAATGTTCACTGGGTTTTATTTTAGTAACTTGACTAAGTGTATTTTTAGTCCTGGGTTCTATAAAATTATACTATGTAGCATGTAAGCGTCTGGTTCATTGTTACTACTCTGTGTAAGTTTTTGTAGTTTCACTAATTAAATTGAAAGATAATGTGAATATATTTCCTCCCTTTATGATTAAATCCAGAGGTAATGTGAATAGTTTTCCTCCTTTTCTTCTCTTTTTCTCTCTTGTACTGAAATGTAATACTGTCAGGATGATAAGTATGGAATAAAGCTTCAGAAGGGTCTTTACCAATCTTTCTCCTACCAGATGGAGATGATGAAATCAGGTTAAAATGAACATTACAGAAATACTTCACAGGGGAATAAAGTAGGGGGAAAAGGGATAACATGTAACATGGGGTCAAGAAAAAAGAGTGTGAAGCAGTTTTGCTCTCTCTACCTTGTAAATAGGAGTCCTTAAAGACAACTGGAATTAAAAGAAGGGGTTTGAGGTATGTTTTCATTCCAAATAAAATAGAGTGTCATAAAATTGAAAAGAACATTTTTCTTTTGGATCCTGCTGCAGATTAAAGACTAATCTTTTAATATGTCCTTTTCATTTTTAGATAGTGAATTCCTAAGAAGAAAATAATGAATTGCATATTAGTTGTTCTCTAAGTGGACTCAACAGTGTGTAAGCTTGTTGCAAAAGCCAAGAGAAGATGGCAACTCCTTATGTCCCAGTTCCTATGCCCATAGGAAACTCTGCTTCCAGTTTTACGACCAACAGAAATCAAAGAAGTTCTTCTTTTGGCAGTGTCTCAACAAGCTCAAACTCTTCTAAAGGCCAGTTAGAAGACGCCAATATGGGTAATTTTAAACAGACAAGTGTTCCTGATCAAATGGATAATACTTCACCTGTCTGTAGCAGTCCCCTCATTAGGACTAAATTTACAGGTACAGCTTCTTCCATTGAGTATTCTACTAGACCAAGAGAAACTGAAGAGCAAAATCCGGAAAGAGTGATTTGGGAAGATAGGCCATCTACACCTACTATACTGGGTTATGAAGTGATGGAAGAAAGAGCTAAATTTACTGTAAGTATTGACTTCTGCTGTGTACCAGTACAAAGTGACAGATTGGCTAATCTGTGTGTTTAAACCAGTGTTAAATTAATGTAAACCTGTACTTATAATTTCTTGAATATGAAATTCTAATGGTTTTTACACCACTGAATTCTATCATGTTGTTGTAAACTTTTGCTTTACTTTAATAAATTTTCACAAACCAGACACACCTATGTAACTATTAATAGCACATAAATCAAGGAAAAGGACGTTACTAGAATCTTAAATGCTCTGGGTTCTCTGCCAGTCAGGACCCATTCACCCGATACTTTTGTATAGACTAGGTTAATTTTGCCTATTCTTGTACTTTATCTAAATGGAGTTACATACTCTTTTTGCATCTGGTCTCTTTTCTTTAGCATTGCCAAATTACATGCCCAGCTTTAAAAGATATTGATGAACAGTGTTTCAAGGTTGTGTACTGATTTATACTCCTAAAAGCAGGATATAAGAGTTTCAGTTGATCCATAGCTTCCTCACATGTGATATTTTAACATTTTTATCATTTCAGCTGTTCTCATGGGTATAGAGTAATTGGTTGTGGTTTTTGAATTTTCTTAATTATTAATTAAATTGGATTTAAAAAAATTTTTTTGGCTGTTTGGATATTCGCTCGTGAAATATCTGTGCATGATTTTTGTTCATTTTTCTTTTGCGAAGTCTCCCTTATGATTTGTAGTTTTCTACGCATTTTGGATATTTTTTTTCAGATAATGTATTGTGACTATCCTTCTCACTCTGGCTTGCCTTTTCAATTCCTTGATAATACCTTTGATAAACAAAAGTTCTTAATTTTAATTTGGTTTGATTTGTTAATTTTTTTAATGGCTATCACTTTTTGAAATCTTTGCCTACTCCAAGGTTACAAAGATATTGTCCTTTGTTTTCTTCTAAAATCTTTACTGTTGAGCCTTTCACATTTAGATTTGTAAACCACTGGAATTGATTTTTGTCCATGGTGTGAGATGAGGGTCAAGTATTTTTTTTTTTTTTTTTCCCAGATGGGATCAATTAATCAGACTTATTTAAAAGACCTCTTTCTCCTCTTCATTTTCGGTGTTGTCTGTGTCATAAATCATGTGACCATAAATGCATGGGTCTGCTTCTGTGTTCTGTTTTTCCATCCTTTACTAATTTCACACTGTCTTAATTAGTAAAATCTTGTAATAGGTCTTGATATCTAGCAGTGTAAGTACTCTAGCTTTTTTCTTCAGGATGGCCTTGGCTATTCTTGGCCCTTTGCATTGAGATTTTGTTAGATCTATAGATTAATCTGGGGAGAACTGACATCTTTACAATACTGAGTCTTTAAATCTATGAACCTCATCCATTGATATAAGGCTTTAATTTTTTCTAGTAATGTTTTGTTGTTTCTGGTGCAGGATTCTTACATCTTTCAGTTAGATTTGTTTCAGGTTATGGATGTTGTTTGATGTTCTTGTGAGAGACATCTATTTTTGTTTTCTATTTACTGCTATGTTATATATTTTGACCTTTTATGTTTATGTATCCAGCAACCTTGCTTAACTCACTTATTAACTCAAAAGGTTTACTTTTTTGGTAAGAGTTTGTTCTTTTAATAAAGTTTAATGTTTACTTCAATGTTTCCTGCTGCAAATTTATGACAGGATAGGATGACCTCCAAGGAAAAATTGTTGACATAATTTATGAAGAGGCAGTCTTTAAAATTATCATAAGATTGTGATATAGGAAATCTGCAGGGAACTCTCTCTCTTTTTTTTAGAAAATTTTTAGAAATTATAATAAACTGATGGCCAATTTCCTGAATTAAGGAATAGGCATTTAGTGAGTTGATACTATGGTCTGAATGTGTGTTCCTTCAAAATTCATATGTTGAAACCTAACCTTCAAGGTGATAGTATTAAGAGATGGAGCTTTTGGAAGCCGGTAGGTCATGGGAACAGAGCCCCCATAAATAGGATTAGGACCCTTAAAAAGACGCCCCAGAGAGCTTTCGTGTCCTTTCCACATGTGAGGGCATAGCTATAAGGCACCATCTATAAACCAGAAAACAGGCCCTCTCCAGATACCAAATCTGTTACTGTCTTGATCTTGGACTTCTCAGACTCTAGAACTTTGAGAAATAAATTTCTGTTGTTTACAGGCTACCGAATTTGTGGTATTTTGTTATAACAGACCTAACAGACTAAGACAGATGATATGTGTGAAGATGCAGGTATGTGACCAAATACAAGATGGTGTTATATAAAACATTTTCAAGAGACTGGCGAGGAGGAAGTAAATGACAGACAGACATGAAATTAGTCATATTCATTTATTTATTAACTCAATTTTTTTTTTAATTACCTATTATGCCTCAGGCACTGTTCTGGGTAGTAGTGGTACAGTGATTTGAATGAAAGCATGATAAGTAAGTAAATAACAAGACGCCTGATATGTCACATGGTGATAAGCACTATTGAGAGAAATAAAATAGAGAAGAAAGAAAGGGAGTTTCCTCAGATCCGGGGTTGGGATTTAAATAGCACTGTCAGTCGTGGCCTCACAAAAAAGATGTTAGTACTAACAGGGAATGAGCCATGAGAATGTGTTTTCAGCACAGATGGGACAACTACAAAGATCCTTGTGGCTGACAGCAGAGTAAGCTGTGGGAGGTGTAGGGAATGAGATGACAGGCAGGGAAGTGTGGCACACAGATCACATAGGGATTGAGGCACTGTAAAGTCTTTGGATTTTACTCTGCATGAGATGGGAATCTTTGAAAAGGTTTTTAAAACAAGAGTCATGTGATCTGACTTAATGTTTTAAAAAGTTCCTTCTGGCTACTGAATTGAGACTGGTTTGGTTGAGATGGAGAACAGTCAAAGCAGGAAGCAGTTAGTAGGTTCTTGTAGCAATCCAAGGGAGACATGATGGTATTGTGAACTGGGGTGGTGGAGGAGGTCCTGAGAAGTGATCAGTTTCTGGATCTATTTTAAATGTAGAACCAGCAATATTTCCTAATGATTTGGAAGTGGAGTGTGGAAGAAAGAGAAGTCAAAGATGACTTCAAAAGTTTTGGCCTAAGCAATGGGAAGAATATGGCTGCCATTTAATTAAATGACAGGTTTTGAGGGGATGATCAAGATTTGCTTTTAGATATGCTAAATTTGATATGTCTGTTTGACATTGAAATGGAGATGTTACATGTGTTAATGTGTACACATATATATGTATTGTGTGTGTGTATACACATAAGCTGAGTTTAAGGGAGTGGTATGAGCTGGAGATACAAGCTTGATAATGTTAGGTTTGTAAAATAATTTTTTCTAGATGTAGTCTTTTGAATTGATCTCATAACTAAAAAAGTATTAGGACTCACTGTTGATCTGATAATATATAGACTCACTGTTGATCTGATAATATATAAAGTGTCTAGTCTTTAAAAAGGATGTTTAAAGACAAAAATTGACTAGGATGGGTAGTGAGTAGGATTGGGAAGGAAGCATGCTGTAGACCTCTTTGGTAATGTTTTGTTTCTTGCTCACTGATATGCTTTGATTGTGTCCCCACCTAAATCTCATCTTTAATTCTCATGTGTTGTGGGAGGGACCTGGTGGGAGGTAATTAGGAAGTATAGCTAACTTGCTTTTGATTTTACAAGCTGATGGGCAGAAAGGACTTACCTTGTCTTGGATGAGGGGCAAGGGACAATCATTGGGGCAGGTCTTTCCCATACTGTTCTTGTGATAGTGAATAAGTCTCATGAGATCTGATGGTTTTAAAAATGGGAGTCTCCCTGCACAAGCTGTCTTCTCTTGTCTGCCACCATGTGAGACTTTTCTTTCACCTTCCATCATGATTATGAGGCCTCCCAGCCATGTGGAACTATAAGTCCAATAAACCTCTTTCTTTTGTAAATTGCCCAGTCTCATGTGTGTCTTTATCAGCAGTGTGAAAACGGACTAATACAGTAAGTTGGTACCAGTAGAGTGGGGCGCTGCTAAAAAGATACCTGAAAATATGGAAGCGACTTTGGAACTTGGAAGAGTTTGGAGGGCTCAGAAGAAGACCGGAAAATGTGGGAAAGTTTGGAGCTTCCTAGAGACTTGTTGAATGGCTTTTCCCAAAATGCTGATAGTGATATGAACAATAAAGTCCAGGCTGAGGTAGTCTCAGTTACAGATGAGGAACTTGTTGGGAAATGGAGCAAAGGTAACTCTTGTTATGTTTTAGCAAAGAAACTGGCAGCATTTTACCCCTGCCCTAGAGTTTTGTGGAACTTTGAACTTGAGAAGGATGATTCAGGGAAGAAATTTCTAAGCAGCAAAGCATTCAAGAGGTGACTTGGGTGCTACTAAAGGCATTCAGTTTTATAAGGGAAGCAGAGCATAAAAGTTTAGAAAATGTACAGCCTGACAGTACAATAGAAAGTAAAATCCCATTTTCTGAGGAGAAATTCAAGCTGGCTATAGAAATTTGCATAAGTAATAAGGAGCCCAATGTTAATCCCCAAGACAATCGGGAAAATGTCTCCAGGGTATATGAGAGGTTTTCATGGCAGCCCCTCCCATCACAAGCCCAAAGGCCTAGGAGGAAAAAGTGGTTTTGTGGACTGGGCCCAGGGTCCCTGTGCTGTGTGCAGCCTAGAAGGCTTGGTGCCCTGCGTCCCCGCTGCTCCAGCCGTGGCTGAAAGGGGCCAAGATAGAGCTCAGGCCATGGCTTCAGAGGGTGCAATCCCCAAGCCTTGGCAGCTGCTACATAGTGTTGAGCCTGCAAGTGCACAGATGTCAAGAATTGAGGTTTGAGAACCTCTGCCTAGATTTCAGATGATACATGGAAATACCTGGATGCCCAGACAGAAGTTTGCTGTAGGGGTGGGACCCTCATGAAGAACCTCTGCTAGGGCTGTGTGGTAGGAAAATGTGGGGTCAGAGCACCCATACAGAGTCCATACTGGGGGCACTGCCTAGTGGAGCTGTGAGAAGAGGGCCATCGTCCTCCAGATCCTAGAATGGTAGATCCACCAACAGCTTGCACCGTGCACCTAGAAAAGCCACAGTTTATAAAAGCAGTCAGTTGGAGGGCTATACCCTGCAAAGCCACAGGGGTGGAACTGCCCAAGGCCATGGGAGCCCACCTCTTGCATCAGCATGACCTGGACATGAATGAGACGTGGAGTCAAAGGAGGATATTTTGGAGCTTTCAGATTGACTGACCCACTGAATTTCAGGCTTGCATTGGGCCTGTAGCCCCTTTGTTTTGGCCAGTTTCTCCCACTCAGAATGCCTGTATTTACCCAATGCCTGTACCCCCATTGTTTCTAGGAAGTAACTAGCTTGCTTTTAATTTTACGGACTCATAGGCAGAAGGGACTTCTTGTCTCGTATGAGACTTTGGACTGTGGACTTTTGAGTTAATGCTGAAATGAGTTAAGAATTTGGGGGACTGTCGGGAAGGCATGATTGGTTTTGAAATGTGAGGACATGAGATTTGGGAGGGGCCAGGGGCAGAATAATATGGTTTGGCTATGTCCCCACCCAAACCACATCTTGAGTTCCCACGTGTTGTGGGAGGGACCCAGTGGGAGGTAACTGAACAATGGGAGCAGGTGTTTCCCATGCTGTTCTTGTGACAGTCTCATGAGATCTGATGGTTTTAGAAATGGCAATCTCCCTTCACAAACTCTCTTCTTTCGTCTGCTGCCATGTGAGATGTGCCTTCACTTTCTGCCATGATTATAAGGCCTCCCCAGCCACATGGAACTGTAAGTCCAGTAAACCTCTTTCTTTTGTAAATTGCCCCATCTCAGGTATGTCTTTATCAGCAGCATGAAATGGATTAATACACTCATGGTACTGGTTACATAGGTGTGTTCATTTTGTGAAAACTTCTCAAGTTGTATGCTTATGAATTGCGTACTTTTTTGTATATATTTTGTAATTCAAAAACAACTACATTAAAATAAAAACAGTAAAAGAATACATATGAAGCTTCAAGTAAAGAGTAGAAACAACAGTTATTGGAATATAGAGAAGGGAATGATCAGTACTGTTCATAAAGTTTTCATTGAAAGCACTACTCAAACAAGCAGAAAGAGCACTTTCTGGAAGAGATAAAACACAAAAGTCTGTACTTTATCTTGCCTAGAGAAACAGGGGTATTCAGTGGCCACAGTGGAGAGTAACTTATTTAGAAGGGGGAGTTCATTTTCTAAGAAAAGTAAATAAAGTCAGCATGTATTATTTGTAGATAAACCTAATTATTATATGAAATGCATTTTTGTGCTGTATTAGTCATTCATACTCAAAAGTTTTAAAAGACTTCTCTCTTCTTTTAATGAGTGACTACTAAAAAGAATTTCTTTTGTATCCCCATTGCAACTTTTTTAGATCAGAACCTTCTGCTGACTTTAAAGAGTATCCAAATAATCTTGTTTCCCACCCTTATATGTTACAAAGATAAATTGCTTATTTTTTTTATTTCAAAGCTAAATGATTAATCCTTAACTCCTCCTTATTCTCCCCTGAATAGCTGAAAGAGAAGTTTGTATGGGAGAAAAATCAAAGGATAAGGATAATCTGTAGTCCCTAACTAATGAGTTATCTTTAGGGCAGCACTGTCCAATAGAAGTATAATGTGAGCCATAATTGTGAATCACATCTGTAATTTTAAATTTCTTAGGAGCCACATTAAAAACAAAAGAAATAGGTGAAATTATTTTATTAATATATCTTATTCAACCAAATATGTCCAAAATATTATTTTAACATGTAGTTAGTATTAGACCATTTTAATAAATGCCATTTACATCTTTTTTCACATTAAATCTTTGAAATTCAATGTATATATTGCACTCTCAGCACATGTTAGTTTTGACTAGTGACACATTGAATGCTCAATTGCCATCTGTGACCAAAAGTGCAGCCCTAGAGCTACACTTAGAAATTACTGGACAGCAAATGTCCAAGAAAGAAGTTACTTTTTTAAAGAGATTTTCTTATCCAGCAGATAGTTATTGAATATCTCGTATGTGCCTATATCTAGTTTAGTGCAAAATGCCTTATCAAAAACTACTAGATGTTTCTCTGAGATTCTATCATAAATAACACTTTCTCGTAATACATTCTAAAATTATGCTTATAAAAAATAGAATCCACTCTTTTCTTAAGCGCTTTTAAAAATATATTGACTTGCTTCAAGTTTTTCTATTCAGTAGCCTACATAATTGTACATAATTACAAAAATGTAAATTTTATTCAATTGGGGTTTTTTGGCATTTCAAGCTTATATTTTGCCCTTTTTTACAATAATTTCAACTTTTATTCTAGATTCAAGGGTTACATGCGCAGGTTTATTACATAGGTATATTGCGTGATGCTGAGGTTTGAAATACTAGTGAACCCATCACCCAAGTAGTGAGCATAGTACCCAACAGTTTTTCAACTCATTCCCCTCTCATCCTCCCGACTAAGAGTCCCCAGTGTCTATTGTTGCTATCTTTATGTCCATGAGTACCCAATATTTACCTCCCACTTATAAGTGAGAACATTATGTATTTGGTTTTCTGTTCCTGCATTAATTCGCTTAGGATAATGGCCTATACCTCCATACATGTTCCTGCAAAGGACATGATTTCATCTTTTTTATGGCTGCATAGTATTCCATGGTGTATATGTACCATATTTTCTTTTTCAAATCCATTAGTTTTCCATGGTGTGTATGTACCATATTTTCTTTATCAAATCCATCTTTGATGGACAACTAGAATGATTCCATGTCTTTGCTATTGTGAGTAGTTCCTGCAGTGAATATGCAAGTACGTGTATCTTTTTGGTAGAACAATTTATTTTCTTTTTGGTGTATACCCAGGAATGGGACTGCTTTGTCAAATGGGAGTTCTGTTTTAAGTTCTTTGAGAAATCTCCAAACTGCTTTCCACAGTGGCTGAATTAAGTTACAATTCCACCAGCAGTGTATAAGTGTCCTCTTTTCTCCATAACATCAATATCTGTTGTGATAATGACTGATAGCCATTCTGACTTCTGTGAAATGGTATCTCACTGTGGTTTTGATTTACATTTTTCTGATGAGTAGTATTGTTGAACATTTTTTAATGTTTCTTGGCTGTTTGTATGTCTTTTAAGAAGTGTCTGTTCATGTCTTTTGCCTACTTTTAATGAGGTTATTTGTTGAATTGTTTAAGTTATTTTTATTTTTATTGTTTTTTTTTTTTTTTTTTTTTTGACGGAATCTCACTCTGTCACTCACTTGAGTGCAGTAGTGTGATCTTGGCTCACTGCAACCTCTGCCTCCTAGGTTCAAGCAATTCTCCCGTCTCAGCCTCCCAAGTAGCTGGGATTACAGGCACCCACCATATCTGGCTAATTTTTGTATTTTTAGTAGAGGCGGAGTTTCACCATACCATGTTGGCCAGTCTGGTCTCAAACCCCTGACCTCAAGTGACCCACCTGCCTCGGCCTCCCAAAGAGCTGAGATTACAGGCGTGAGCCACTGTGCCCAGCCTTGAATTGTTTATGTTCCTTGTGGATTCTGGATATTAGACCTTTCTCAGATACATAGTTTACAAATATTTTCTCCCATTCTGTAGGTTATCTCTTTACTCCATTGATAGTTTTTTTGCTGTGTAGAAACTCTTTATTTTAATTAGATCAATTTTTGTTTTTGTTGCAATTGCTTTTGAGAACTTAGTCATAAATTCTTTCCCAAGGCCAATGTCCAGAATGGTGTTTCCTAGGTTTTCTTCTGGGATTCTTACAGTTTGTGACCTTACCTTTAAATCTTTAATCCATACTGAGTTAGTTTTTATATATAGTGAAAGATAGAGCTCTGCTTTCATTTTTCTGCATAGAGCTAGCCAGTTATCCAAGTCCTATTTATTGAACAGGGGATCCTTTCCCTGTTCCTTACTTTTGTCAACTTTATCAGAGATCAGATGGCTGTAGGTGTGCAGTTTTATTCCTGGGTTCTCTATTCTCTTCCATTGGTTTATATGTCTGTATTTGTACCAGTACCATGCTGTTTTGGTTATTGTAGCCTTATAGTACAATTTGAAATCAGGTAATGTAATGCCACTGGCTTTGTTCTTTTCACTTAGGATTGCTTTGGCTGTTTCAGCTCTTTTTTGGTGCCGTGTGGATTTTAGAGTAGTTTTTTTTCTAATTCTGTGGAGAATGATGTTGGTAGTTTGATAGGAATACTGTTGAATCTGTAGACTGCTCTGGGCAGTGTGGCTATTTTAACAATATGGATTCTTCCAATTCATGAGCATGGGATGTTCTTCTGTTTGTTTGTGTTGTCTGTGATTTCTTTCAGCAATGTTTTGTAGTTCTCCTTGTAGAGATCTTTCCCCTTCATGATTAGATGTATTCCTAGGTGTTTGTGTGTGTATGTGTGGCTACTGTAAATGGGACTGCATTCTTGATTTGCTCTCAGCTTGAATGTTATTGGTATATGGAAATGCTGTTCATTTTAAAACATTGATTTTATAGCCTGAAACTTTACTGAAGTCCTTTATCAGTTCCGGGAGACTTTTGGCAGAGTCTTTAGGATTTTCTAGGCATAGAATCAAATAGTTTGACCTCTTTTTTTCCTATTTGGATGCCTTTTATTTGTATCTTTTGCCTGATTGCTGTGGCTAGGACTTCCATATTTTATTCTTGACAATAAAAACAATACACTTATTTGAAAACTTTGCTTGAAGTTATTAAGTTTAAACATTGTGTAGAACAAAAGTGGCTATTTTTCATAGCTTCTTCAGGTGTAATTCCTTTATCAATTTTAGAATATGTTGACATAAATCATGTTTTGGAAGCTGATGAGTTTATTGTTATTGTGCACAGAAAAAGCATTTTGTCTCAAATCTGTTATATTTATATACCTAAGGAAAAAATCTGGCTTTTGGTGCTTGTATTGATTATTTGTACTTTTGATGATTTAAATGATTTTTGATATTTTTTACATAATAATTGTTATAGACTGGGTTATCAAGTAAAAGTTTTTAAAATATTTGGCTTGAATTTTTAAATATCTTTACTTCTATATTTCTCTTTGTCTCTTTTTCTTCCTGTGCATAGGTGTACAAAATACTAGTAAAGAAAACCCCAGAAGAAAGCTGGGTAGTTTTCAGAAGATACACTGACTTCTCTAGGCTTAATGGCAAAGTAAGTACTATAATAAATCCAAGCTAACATTTCAGTTTTGAATTCTTTTCTATTTCCTATACTTCTGTTATATTTTTTCTTCTTTACTAATTGAATCAATCAAATCCTTTCTAGTTCATAAGAAAATTAAATTTTAAATAAAAAATTTAAAAATTTTTGTAAAAAATTGAAACTTTAAAATTGCCAACAGAAATATAAATATCTTGTGAGTTTGAAAAAGATGTGTATAAGACCTTTTGAATTATTATAAAATTATATATGTCTATAAGATAATGAACAAAAACATATTTAACACATTATATTAGTTTCTTATTACTGCATAATAAATTACCGTAAACTTTGTTGCTTAAAATAATACCTGTTTATTATTTAGTTTTTTGGGTGGGTTCAGCTGTGTTTATTGCTTAGCATCAAGCACGGTCAAAATCAAGCTGTTAGCTGTGCTGGGCACTTATATGGAGGCTCTGGGGAAGAATTACCTTCCAAGCTTATTCAGGTTGTTGGCAGAATTTAGTTTCTTGAAGTTGTAGGGCCAAAGTTTCTGTTTCCTGGCTGATTGTCAGCCAAAAATCATTCATAGTTTATCATAGAGAGTGCCCTCCAGTCCTTGCACATAGCCCCTCCATCTTCAAAGCCAGCAACAGTGAGCCAAGTTCTTCCTGTGCTTGGAAGCTCTCCAGCTTCCTTCTCTGCCACCAACTAGAGAAAACAGTCTAAAGGAGTCATGTGGTAAGATAAAGCTCACCCAGGTAATCTTCCTATCTTAAAGTCAATTGATTAGTAACCTTAATTACAGCTGCAAAATCCCTTTTTCTATGTAACATAATAAAATCACACAAGTAATACCAGAGGCAAAAGTCATGGAACATCTAGAATTCTGTCTACTGTGCATATGAAACGGAATAAGAAACCTCAGTGTATTAAGAACCCTTAAAACTAAATTAGGAAAGTGAACCCCAGAGTAAAACATGCAATGAACAGTATGAGCAGGATAATTCACAGAAGAAATATAAATGACCAATAAACCTAGAAAACACTTAATATCACAGATACTCCAAGAAAAGGAAATTAAGACACTGTATTTCACCTGTCAAGCTGACCGATATTTAAATGATAATACCCAGCGTTAGAAGTATGAATCTTCCTAGAGGACACCCAAAAGTTTTGCATAATTTAACATTATAATCACATTTCTAGGATTTATCCTATATAAGTAGTCATAAACATGGGAAATATTTAGCTTTAAGGACACTTACCTCATTGTTTTGTATATTGTTTCGTTTATCTATGTTTTACTTTGTTTTTAGTAGTTAAAAGTTGGAAGCAACCTAAATATCTCAAAGTGAAGAATTAAGTAAATTATTATTAGAATATAATAGCAAAAGAAGAGCTGCCTTGTCCCCAGAGCTAGAGAAAATTTAGATGGGGCAATAGGCAGAGAGTGTGATATTTTGGAAGCCAAGTGAAAAATCATTTATCTAAAAGAAGCAAGCCATTTATTTTGCTTTTGAGAGGCCAAGTAAGATGATCTTAGAACATGCAGAAATTACTCTCCAATTTTGACAGGTGTTTAATAAGAAAGTTTTACTGGTCCTGTTCTCTCCCATTTGCCACTTTTCCTTTCCTCCTTCTTTGGACTCCTTGAAACTTTAAAGTTAGTATATTTTTATAGTGTTTGGTGATGGAAAACCTATGTAACTTTGTAGTTATTTAGCTGCCAAATTTTTCTGCCACTCTAAAAACCTCAGTTTAAATGAAAAGGTAAAATATAGAATGCTAAAGTATTTTATCCATTTTAAGTTTTGGTTAAGATGCTTTCTTGTAATATGCCAAAATAAAGTGTTATTTCTAATGCATACCTACAATTATATATGTATTTTATTTACTGTTCCTGAGCTTCATATATTATACTGATGAATTTAAAATTTTTAATTCTGTACTTCTGTTAATTTTTTGAAATGACTAAATAAACATAAAGATAAAAGCAATTCATGAAGTTACCTGATAGTTAAGTGGAATACTTAGCTTTTAATGAAATTATTACAATTTTTATCATGCAGACTGATTTCAAACAGTTTCATTGTAGACCTATTTAACCCTATATGACATTATTTTTATTTTCAGACTCCACTGTTATTTAGCATTTCCTTCCTATTATCTCTTTAGTTTTCATCTTTATTGCTGAAATACTTTCTTAGGCAAGCTGAAATTTAGATAAATCTTTTTGAAAAAAGATGATAGGAGTTTAATTTAAATTTAGTAAATATCTCCTTGATCCTCCCAGATGGGCATTTAAAATTAACAAGTGTTTATGTTGGTGTTATAGGTATCAGAAAGAGCTCTACCCGTCACTTGCTTTTACTTGCAATATTTTTTAAAAGTATGTCAAACACCAAGAGGCACACAGTTTAAATTGTAGTTATTATTGATATAATTGTAAAAAATAAAAGCTTAGGATCTTTCATTTTATAAAATCAATCATGAAGTATTTATGAAATGAGTAGATTGAGTTCAGCATTGTGCTAGGAATTTGGAGTTACTCTTATGTAGAAACTATATAGATGTGACTAACTTTAAGGAATTTACATTTCACAGTTATATAGTTGTGAAGTAAAAATAGCTAATTGGTGATACAAACATTATTGAACATAACTAAAATAACACTGCTTAGAAAAAGAACGTTTATATAGAACATTAATATTTTCTTTTTGTTTTATTTTTATTTCCTGGGCTATGGTCTGACTTCAGCTTCTCTGGGAGTGATAAAAGCCTCTGCTGAGGAAGTGAGAGGACAAAGTCATGAGCAAATTCTGAAATGCACAGGGCTTATCAGAGTTGGGGCAACCAGGCAGTGTTTTAGGGTGGGCTGGGAGATGTATTGATTGTAGAAATATGGCCATAAGAAGTGAGTTTTTCTCTAAATTCTATTTAAAATTTAAGCTCAATATTTCTACTTCCAGGTTACAGCAGTAGGACAAAGCTGAACATTTCTGTGAGGTAAAATTACTGTTCTCAGTTGCTTCCAGGCAAGGAGCTTAGGGAGGAGAGAGCAGGACCTTACCAACTCATTGTCAAGACATTCCAGGTTCATATAAAAAGTCCATGGCAGAATCAACCAGGCATTCAGTCCTCACATTAAAAACAAGTTCAGTGATATTCTTCCACATGTCTGTCTCTTGAGTCATGCTGCTCTCTCTTAAACTGATCTGCCCACCATATAAGCTTCATAAGTGGCATCCTGAAATTGCCTTTCACTGTCTTTGTGGTGATTTTTTTTCATTTCTCTCCTTTGTTGGATCTTATTTTCTGTATCCCTTATCTTCCTCTTGAATTACCTGATTGTGGGACAACTCCTTTTCTGCGGACAATTTTTTAAGGGGGGAAAAAATCTAACCATTTAAATTATAAAGCTTAAAATTAATAAAAAGACTATTTTCATTTCCCTCGTGACTTTTGTCATTTTATTTTCTTTCCAGATACATTAAATAACAAAGCTCCAAGGCCATAAATATCTAGTTACATCTTGAAATCAAATTAAAGTTTTTAGTTATCTAAGTTACTCTAGTTTTTGCCCTATTTATTTTATCTTCACATGTATATAGAAATATAGACAGAATGTTATAATTTTTCCATTTTTCCACTATTTTATCCAGTGCATTTTTCCTGTGTAGTTATGATATTCATTTTATATTTAAGTATAGAAATGCAAATGTACACGGATTCATTTCAGTCATTCATTTATTGAACATATATTGTTGACTGCTTGTTATGTCGCAGTCACTATGCTAGACATAAAAGATGCAACTATGACAAAGGCATGCATAATAATTGTAGTGTAGTAAAAGGGTTCTCAATCTTAATTACACTTTGGATTCCCCTGGAAAGCTTTTTAAAATTACAATGCCCAGACCTCATTTCAACTAATTAAATCCTAATCTATCAGAGATGGGAAACAATCATTAATATCTTTTAAAACTCCTTGGGTGAGTCTGATGTGCAGCCAAAGTTTAGAATCACTGGTCTAGTAAGAGAGCCTAAATTAAATATGCTGTTTACATTGTGAATGATGTCATTAAAGAAATAAATTTATGATTTGACAATGTGTATCAAATTGTCTTTTCTAAAAGTGGCCACAGCAGTATCTTCAGTCCCATATGCTCTTCCTGAATCTTGCCACAGCCCATCAAGAGGTAGAATACATTTCCCCTCCCCTTGAACCTGGATGGGCTTGCGACTACTCAACCCAGTAGAGGTCAGTGGAAATAATGCTGTGTGACTTTTAAGCCTGGATTACAAGAAGTACACAGTTTCATTCTGGCTTGCTTTCTTGGAATGCTCCCTTTTGAAGCCAGCCTCCATGCTGCAAGAAAAGTCCAAGACACCTGGAGAGGCCAGTGTTAGGCTTATGGCTGACAACCTTGGCAAAGTTCTCAGCCAGCATCCAGCATCATCCACTATAGATGTAAGTGAGTGAACTTCAGACAATTCCAGCACCCAGCCTTCAAGTCTTTCAGCTGAGGCCTGAATTCTTTGTATAATAGAGATATATTGTTCTCACTGTACCTTATATGAATTATTGGCCTAAAAAATCTGTGAGCTTAATATTAATAAGTGGTTATCTTATATCACTGAGATTTCAGGTAATTTGTTACACAGTTGTGGTAACTTGAGCAGAATGTAGAAGGGAAGACTTAACCTAGTTTACAGGGTTGGGGAAGTCTTCCCTAAGAAAGTAAAATTTAAGCCAAATGTATAAAATAGGTCATAACCAAAATATAAAAGTTAAAACTAAACTTTTAGGGAAGAAAATCTTTACAACCTTGGAGTAAGCAAAAAAATTTTTATGATAAAAAAAAAGCATAAACCATAAAAGAAACAATGGATGAATTAAATAACATTAAAATTAAAAAAATATCTGCTCTGTTAAGACTTAAATTGAAAAGTCAGGGCAAGTTGGGAGAAAATATTTGTAATACATATATCTGACAGAGGACTTGTATCTGAAATATATGAAGAACTCTTCTAACTTAATAAAAAGGCAGCCTAATTTTTTAAAAGGTAAGGTACTACAAAATTTAATACATAATTCACCATTGAAGATATTCAAATGCAAATAAACAGATGAGAAGATATTCAACAACATTTGTCAGCAAAGAAATGCAAATTACAACCAGAATGAAATGGTTCTACACCCCCAATAAAATGGTTAACATTCATAAGATGGAGAATGCCAAGTTCTGGCAAGGATGTGGAAAGACTGGAACTCTTCTGTGTACACAACTGGTAGAAAACAAGAAATAAGGCATAAAAAGCTTAACTGAATTTAATTCTTTTAAACTTATTTCACGAATAATTCATGTAGTCAACAGGATAGATTTTGTAGAATTGATAGTGCTTCAGTTAAACGTTGTATTTGCTCTTTATTTCTTTTGCAGTTAAAAGAGATGTTTCCCGGTTTTCGACTAGCACTTCCTCCAAAACGCTGGTTTAAAGACAATTACAATGCCGACTTTTTAGAAGATAGACAATTAGGATTACAAGCGTTTCTTCAAAATTTAGTAGCTCACAAGGACATTGCTAACTGGTATGTAACGAATTGAAATAAGAAATTATAAAAGCACCCCAATAACTGGTGTAAATTAAAGAATAAATCTATGATGATAGTTATTTAAGCACAAAAATACAGAGTTGGAGTATAATTGTCTTCTTTAACAAAGTACTACAAGGGATTTTCTTGCTTTCTTTCAATAAGGACTTTATTTGACATTTCATTTTTATCAAAGCTTATTTTAAACAGTAAAGTGAAAAATCCAGTGTACCACGTACTAAAGCCACCCAAAGGTAAACTTTTAGTATTTTGTATTTTAGCAATGACTTAAACAAAACCACTTACATATTAGTAAAATTTTGGTTAATACGATAATATGTAATTGTAAGGGTAATATTCTTTATATTTCTCCAAAGTAGTGCAAAAATATTAAAATTGTGAAGTTGGCTTAATTTACATAGAAGGTAGAGTGAAAATACCAAACAGCATTAAAAAAGGAAAAGAACAGAGCTATATGGGTTTTCTGCTTCAGAGTATATTTACAAGAAAATTGCTTGGTGGTTTAGTATTAGCTGAGTATCTAATTTTGGAACTCATGTTATCAGATAAATTAAAACTATTTCGAAAAAAAAATTAGAGAGCATTTACAATGTAGCAATAGCTTATAGATAACTTGGGCCTGTAACTGTCTTGAGAAATTTTTTACATGAGGATGGAAAACAAATTAAGAAAACCATTCTATCTTTTTCTATCTCTTTTTCTCACCCTTTGCATGTATCAAGTTTTTTCCTGCATGACACACACGCGATATATATATATGTACACACACATACATACACACACACACACAAACACACATATGTATATACAGATATGTGTATATATATACATGTTGCTTGTCAATGTGTGCCACATAAGCCTGATGGCTTCTCAAGGTCTCTGCCCATCCTCCCTTATTTTTCTCTTAATGAAGGAACTGCAAGCCAAACCCATTCTTTCTACTTCAGATTGATATATGCAGTTGCCCCCTCGACATCTCCTTCAGATATCTGAAAATTACCTCAAACATAAAACACATTTGAAAGTTTAGTCTGCAGACATTTTTTCCTCCAATTTGCACAAGCAGCATCATCTACCCAGAACCTGTGAGTCATCTTTAACACATCCCTCACTACCCTTAACATTTCCCTTGCAAGTACCACTCAAGTCTGTCTACTTTTCTCCGTCCTTGCCATCACTACCCTAGTCCAAGCAGGTATCCCTCACCTTAATTACTGTAGATGCTTTCTCACTGGTTTTCCTCCTCCACTGTTAATTACTGTAGCCCAGTAAAGCCACAGTGATCTTTATGCTTCAGTTTGACTAAAAGTATTCTTTCTGGTCCTTGCCTGCCTGCCTTCTTTCCAACCTTGGGTTTTGTTATTCCTACCCACCTCCCATTCTCTGTATATTTACCATATTGGTCTTCTTTTAATTCTTTTAATTCTCCAAAATCAGCTTGCTCCTTGTCTCTCAGAGCCTTCAAATATGCTATTTCCTGAAAAGGCAGCATTTCACACTTCTACCCCACCCAACCCTGACCTCGTACCTTACCCATCCTTCAGTTTTCAACACAAACTTCACTTCCTTAGGTAACTGGCCTTCTGACTGACCACTCACCCCCACTACCACCACCAAACACTAGGTCAGTTCTTTATCACAGAGTCTCTACCTTCCGTTCTCAACTGGCTGTGATGCTTTAAGACACCATTCATAACCCATAGGTAATGAATTAACTTATTTCCTGTATTCTAAGATGATACTAGCTATGTACCAGTCTCAATAGAATTGAGACAATAATCACTTAAATCATTATCAGTAGGAGTCAGTTCTCTCTTGGAATCTCAGTTGAGAAAGGCTAATTGATACTTCACTTTCAATGCACTTCAGCTTATAATTTTTTCTGTCAATATTTGTCTTTCTGCCACCAGATTATAAGATGTATAACAACAGGTCGTGTGGCTATTTTATTTACCATCCAATCTCTAATGTTTAGCACAGTGCTAACATAGTTGGTTCTCAGTAAGTACTTCTTGAATGAATGATAGAACTATTGATATTCACTGATATACTGTGTATTAGAAAAAAAAAATTGAAGCCAGTGTGACAGAGTTAGCAATTATGTGGTCTAGGTGGTGAGAACATAGTGCTCCCCACTTTTCTATACATATATTTATATTTTTTTTACATCTCAAAAGAAAAAAGAGAAAAGATTAGTGTTAATTCAGACACACAAAGCAGGAATAAAAACCAGTAAACACCAAAATTATAGAGAAAGTCTTGGAAGAAAATATATTTGGTAGCATACTGTAAAAGAGGATTTTTACTACCACCAAGAAATCGACATATCCTCTCCCCTTTTCTCTTTCCCCTTGTTCAGTAAACCTTTATGTCTCTGTATGTAAGATGTGGTGAATTAAAATAAAATGTATTCTATAAATGAATTCTCTGTTTTTAAAATACTGATAATAGATCTTAGTTGCTAAAGTAGAGATTAGTAGCGCCATTTGAGATCCTGTCATTTCTAAAGCTGCATAGCTGAAAACAGTGGTAATGGTCTTGCTCAATTCATAAAATAGGCATTTTAGAGAAAGAAAGGTTTCTTGGCCAAATAAGTTGGGGAAGGGTTTCATTTGATATTCTAGAGGATTAAAGGTTCTAAAAAATCTTGCATGAAAGAATCTAATATGCTTTGCATTTGTTTGCCTACCTGCCTTTGTCATATATCATCAGATAGTTAGGGAATGCAGGAAGATAACTTCAATTCAATTAAGAACAGGGTACTTGTGCCTTGGTACCCACTATCTTTTTTATAGGTGATAGGTAGCATTTATTTCACAATGTAAGAGACTTCTTAATAACATATTGCTTAAAATGTGAGTTGGGGAAGAGGAGGAAGGGTTACTGATACAGAGCAAATCTTATGCATTTGCCCTGTATCATAGGGTATAAAAGAGGGGATATACTCACTGGTTTTAACAATCACTTAGAGAAAACAGGCTCCTGTTTGAACAAAATAATGACATTTGGGAATTGCTACTTGGTATGATACAGTTTATAAAAGTAACAAGAACTCAAAGAAGTGGGGAGATCAGTGCTGTTTGCAATGATCAACCAATACTGTGAGTGGGATTTTGAGAGCCTGGAATGCTTAAGATTATGGGTAGGAAGATGGATATGAGTCAGAAACAAATAATTAGAAAGTGTATAGAAAGTCTGAGGTTGCCAAATATTTATGAATTGATGGTTGATCCATTAAAAAACTAGCACAGTACTTTCCTACATTTTTTGAGATTTTATCTTTTCATCCCTCAGTACTGTTCCTTCTATAAAATACATACCTAATTCTAAATGTATCACATACTAAATTATTGAAATGATTCTGTCATCAGTATTACTGTTGTACTGCACAGCCAAGATTTTAACTATCTCTGCAATCTAAATTCAAATAGTAGTTGGAGCATAAGGTAGTTCATCAGACAAAAGCTCCAACTACTATTTGTATCCAACAATGTAGGAGAAGAGTGAAAGAAGATTCTCTCATTTTTTACAATTGAAAAGGAAGGGGGGAAATCCCTCCTAAGGGAGAAAAGGAAAAAAGACAAAGTCTCAACATTTCTTTATGAAAACATAAAACTGCATGTAAGAATCACTACATAAAAACATCAATTAGTTGCACATTACCTGCTGGGATGCCTGTTAGCATTATGGTACAGTTGGAATGGCAACATAGAAAAAACTCAGTATCTTTAGCTGGCCAAATAATTATTTGATATTGTTTATACATTAATATTAATTGTTTATTAATTGTTCTTTCACTTTTTATATCCTTATCACCTTACAACAAGGTTAATTTTTAACCTTGCTCTTGGCTAAGCACTTACCATTACACAATGGGCAACTCTTAATGTTACATATTCTCCAACTCTTAACAAAGCAGAAATGGAAGAAAATACGAACTGAATGAATATTAAGGACTATTGATTTGAATATTTTAAAATAATGTTGTTTCCACATTTATTTAGAAAGTTCAAAGTAAGGATGCAGGTAAAAATATTAATATTTATATAATAAACAGATTTAGAGATTTTATCTGTTCAATAAATATTTATTTAGAGCTTACTATTTAAAAGATGTTTTGACAATATAAAATTGAGTTAGATACTCATCCTATTAAAAGAAACTGAATAGAAAGAAGACATACCCCCAGAAATCATAATGGATAGAGAATTAGACCTCTTAAAGGTGTAAAAGAGAACTTTTGACTAGGAAAAGTAGAAAAGGCTTTTCAGAGGGTGATAGTTGAACTGCACTTTAAAGAATTAGTGATAATTGGACCAGCAAGGAAAGATGAAGAAGGACTTTGCAAATGATAGGAAATATCGTAATCAAAATTCAGAAGCAAGAAGGTACAGGTCTTGTACCAGTAACAACACACAAGTCAGTTTATCAAGCTGAATATAGCCTTACATTGCACAGTCTTAGTTAAAATATAGCTATTTGTTTTACACCGTCTTGAACTACTTTTAAATTATTACATCATTAATCAGCACAGCAAATATTTTCCGATTTTCCATTTTTAGAAGTACTTCACATATATCTTATTTGCCATTTTTTTCTTTTTAATTTTTCAAAATTCAAAGTTAAACATATGTATTTGTCTTCACATTCTCATTTATCTGTAAGGGGTTCAGTACCAAAATTCAGTATTTTTATTTCTACATTAAAAAAAAAAAAAAAGGTCAGAATCGATCTGGATTAATAGCGGTTCATGCCTTTAAAGAAAAGAAAATAGTATCCAAACATTAATATGACAGAACAATTGAAAGAAATGAGAATATCCTTTTAAAAAACTGCTTGGGAGATATGATAGCCATCTTTACGTGTTTGAAAGATTTGAAAGAGTGTTTTTGGAAGGAAGGATTGATCATGTATATTTAAGACTAGTGCTTCTCCAACTGTAGTGTGACTGTGAATCACCTGGGATTTGTTACAAATGCTGACCCTGATTCAGCAAGCTTGAACTGAAGATTTTGCATTTCTAACAGGTTTCTAGCTGATGACGAGACTGATTGGTCTAATAACCTCATTTTGAATAGCAAGGCTAACATATAAAATAGGAATAATGGCAAGAAGTTAGAGGCAGGCACTATCAGCTCAGATTTTAAAAAGTTACCGTCATTTCAAGCTGTCCAATATAAAAATGTTCTGCCTTTTGAAAAAGTAGATTTCTCTTTATCTTAACTATTTGAAGAGAGTAAATAACTATCAGTGGTATCAAAGAGGGAATTATTAAATGGAATGTTTGATTAGATGACAAGTTAGGTTTCTTCTACTTAAAATTCAATAATTCTCTACTTGAACAAGAATACTTAAAGATAACTTTTGTACATTTGCAACCTGAACTATCTTTAATGTAATCATTAATGTCTCTAAGTTGTTTTTATATTTTTTTAATTTAAAAAAAGAAAATTTAAGATATTCAGAGAAGTTAATCTTAGTATCTATATAAAATGAAAGAAGAATTCAATTATCTATACAGTAGTTCATATAATGCTATCTCATGAGAATCCACACATTACCAAGGTTCGTTGGATGGTTTTTGTTAAAAAATATTAGTTTGATAGAAATTAAATTACAGATAGTTATAAAATTTGCAATAAAGTCAAATATGTTGTTCTTAAGAGCATAATTTGAAAATACAGTAAAACTCTTTAAAAAAAAACTTCAAAAGACTCAAAGAAAGAGGTGAATTTATAGTACAGATTTGCTCTGATAATTAAAACAATGCTGAGGGATAATAGGTGGTTTCCTTATCTACCTTTAGTAAATTTAAGTCAACACCTGATCCCAATTTTAAAATAGTTTCCCAAACACAGTAAAAATGTATTCCAGGTAATAAAAGGAATAATGGCACACGTAGACAGTCAATAAATATTCACTGGATCTAAGTAAAGTTATGTAGTCAGTGATTCTCAAGCAAGGGTGAGGGTTTCCTTTCCTAGGGGGAAAAATGTATCAGAATTTCTAAGAAGAAAGGAATTGTTTTCTCAAATACTACCATCTTCCAGAGATTCTTGTGTGTCCTCTCCTTAGATAGAAAATAGAATTTGAGGGTATTGACTACTTCCTTTTCTGACTGAGTCTTGCTGAAGCAGAGGAAATATAATGAACCACTGAAAAGTTTTATGTAAATTAAAGTTGTAAAGCCAGTTTCAAATTGTATTCTGCTACTGATTAAAGAAAGTAAAGCATAGACTATAACTTTGGAACTATATGGATAAAAACTTAGAGAATCCATTGGATTTCGTTTAAGTAGAACTCTAGTGAACCATAGATTGTAAAGATTTTTAGGGAAGGTGAAAGAAACAGAATAACCACTCCAAAAACATTTCTCCAGCTGGATACATTGTCGATACATTGTCAACATTCACTGTTGATCTTGGCTAAATTTCTACTGTAAACCAGAGATATAAAAAGGGATATATGTGTACTCCTTTACCCACTTTTTCTTTCCTAGCAGCAGCAGTCCAATAGAGTAATTTGTAAACATAAAAACGGCGTTAAAATATGAGGAAATTTGGATATAAAACTGTAAGAAAATAATGTCTCACATTTGTCATATACTGAAAGTATTAAACAGGACCCTTCCGTATGTTTCTTAGCAGTTTGCTTTCAGTCTTAAGTGCTATTTCTTCAGGGTTTCATACAAATTTGACCTCTCAATCCCAGATCAATTGATTTCCTAGGAGTCATTTGTATGTAATAGCAGGTGCCCCAGTATAAATAATGGGTGGATAGAAGTATAATATCTACATCAGAAGACCTTGTTCTACTCTGTGCTATCAGACCAACTGCAGTGTTCTACTAGAGGCCACGACTAGAGAGGGATGCAGATAAATCGAATATTTTCAGAGAGAAGTGTCCAGCAAGGAGAATCCAAATAAACCAAAGCATAAGGCAAAAGAATTTAAAGGTAGAAAAGGACACATATTCACACTCAGGGAACAGATTGAAGGTACAGCTCTACCACCTGCACCTTTTGACAATAGGCAAGTAATTTCACCTCTCTGAAATTTGGTATCATTTGTGAAATGGAGATCCAATACATATCGAATCTTACATGATTGTGAAAATTAAATGCAGTTGAATATGTGAGCATATTAAATACAATAGGATATGTAAAATTCCATTTATCTCTTCATGGACACCTCCTGACATCATCAAACTGTCTGGCCTAATCTGATCCCAAAAGCCTCATTCCCTTTTCAGAATAAGTTGACATCCCCTGTGTAGTATATCAAGAATCTGGCTGGGCATAGTGGCTTGCGTCTGTAACCCCAGCACTTTGGGAAGCTGAGTCGAGCGGATCACCCGAGGTCAGGAGTTGGAGACCAGCCTGGCCAATATGGAGAAACCCTGTCTCTACTAAAAATACAAAAATTAGCTGGGCGTGGTGATGGGAGCCTGTAATACCAACTACTTGGAAGGCTGACACAGGAGAATCGCTTGAACCCAGGAAGCAGAGGTTGCAGTGAGCCGAGATCACATCACTGCCCTCCAGACTTCAGCCTGGGCAACAGTGCGAGACTTGGTCTTTAAAAAAAAAAAAAAAAAAAAACCTTTGTGAAAGGAAATTTGTAAAGATTTTATTTTGCAAATCTAAAATAAGGATCCACATTTATATTTTGATGTGTACATAGAATTGTCTCTCAGTCCAAAATTGCTTTTTAGAAAGGCAGGGAGGCATTTTTATTATAAGGAATTTTGGTTGTCTACCTCCTTAACCTGTTTCTCTGATAATAGCAAAGTATAAGCATAACAATATTATTATTTTTTAATAATAATTTTAAAATTTGTGGTCATTTAGAGATAGGATGGTTAGAATTTTTTCTCTCGAACTATCTGGGGAAAATATTTAAGGAAATTAATATAATAAACATGATTGCAAGGTCAGTCTTTAACTTGTTTGAGAATAAATGCTTTTCAGTCACTTTAGAAGCATCTACTGAAACAAAAACAAGTGAGGTATAAATTAGAAATTGGATTTATTCATAAAAGGATAATGACTGCTAGACTAGTTCAGACTAATATTTCTTTGAAAATCATAAAGAGGCTATTCACTATGTTGGTCTCTTGAACCATTATTGTGAAGTATGTTTTATGTCCTATAGTTTGTATGTAACAATAAATTTGTGATATTTAGGTTCTAAGATCTTAGAAAACACCTTAAGATCTTTGCATCTTCTATAGTTTTATATTTATATTTAGTTACTTGTATGAAAGCACATAACCAACTTGTTTAAAACACTGTATTGCTTCAAAGTAACTTTTACTTTTTGCTGTCTTTTGCAAACTTATTTGTGCTTCAGATAATTTTTTTTTCCTTTGAAAAGCCTTGCAGTGAGAGAATTTCTTTGTTTGGATGATCCACCGGGTCCATTTGATAGCCTAGAAGAAAGCAGGGTAAGTGCTGTATTATATAGCACATGAAAAGAGGAACAAATAATACAGTACAATAACTACATTGTTTCTTGAATGGAATAGCAAACAGCAAAATGTTATAATTTCAGGCTATGGTAGTTTTGCACAGAAAGCTTTCAATGTTTGAGTCAAAGGTTTCTTTCATTGAAATACATAGACTCAGTTCAAGGAAAAAGTAAAAATTCATACATGTCATATAGGCAATAAAGCTCTAAAATTAAATCCCACATTATTTATTTTTACTGTTTCAAAATAAAATGATTTGGGGAACCTTTTTATATTTAATAATACTATGTGCAAACTGAATTTTCTTCCATTTGAGTGTCAAAATAAGGAACCTACAGCTAAAATCAAATTTAAAACTTCAGGGGTAGGAGTGATTGTCTTGTTAGTGGTTTAGCTCATGCCTGATGCTTCTCAAATTACATTAATTGACGTGTTAAAGTGTCCTATTTCTTGGAGCAATAGCCTAGATTCACAAAACAGATTTGGTAATAGTAGATTACCTAGGATTTTGTGCAAGTTTTTTCCCCAAATGTTTAATGGTATTTAAATGGAACAGATTTAATTGGTAAGTTTGTGATGTTTTTCATTCAAGCTGAGTCAGTTCTTTGTGTTAGATTGAATGCTATGGCCTTTTTTAAAACAGCTTTATTGGAATAAGATTTTCATCCATAATATTCAATAATTTGTTGTTTGCTATTCTACTGAAAAGGTAAAATTTTATACTTTTTAGTAAATTTATAGAGCAGTTAACACCATCATCACTGTAACCCAATTTTAGAATATTTTCATCATCTCAAAAAGAATTCCTGTAAGCCATTTTGCAATCAGTCTGCAGTTCCAGCCCAAGGCAACCACTGATCTGCTTTCATTCTCTACATTTGCCCTTTCTGGATATTTCATATAAATAAAATCATACAATGTGTGTTTGTGTATATGTATTAGTTTACCATATACATAACTTTTATATATATAGTCTGCCTAATATATAGTATTATAATGTTTTACACCTGATTTATTTCACTTAGCATGCTTTTTAGGGTATTCCATGTTATCCTCTATAACTACTTCATTACTGAATGATTTTTCATTGTTTGCATATACCAGATTTTGTTTATGCAGTCACCCGTTGAGGGATACTTGGATTGTTTCCAGTTTTGTGATATTATGAGTAATGCTATGAACAATTTCATATAATGTTCTGTATGAACATATGTTTTTATTTCTCATGGACTGAGAAATTCTACTTCCCTGAGAGTAGAAGTGTTTGATCATGTAACAAGTTTAACTTTTTAAAGAAACCGATAAAGTTTTTGAAAGTTGCTGTATTACATTCTCACTTGTACTGTACGAGAGTTCCAGTTTCTCTATGTCCTCACAAACATTTGATATTATCTCTCTTTTGGATTATAGCCATTCTCTTGGATAGGTATTGATATTTCATTATAGCTTTAATTTTCATGTTTCTAAAGATTTTTTGATATTGATCATCATGTCACATGCTTTTTAGCCATTCATGTTTTCTTCAATGAAATGTTTGTTCACATCTTGCCCATTTTTTTAAAACTTGAACTGTTTATCTTATTCAGTTATAAAATCTTTACTTTAGATATTAATCCTTTATCAGAGATATAATTTGTAGATATTTTCTTCCAGTCTGTAGGTGTCTTTTCATCCTCTTAATGGCATTCTTTGAAGTGCAAAAGTTTTTAATTTTAATGAAGTTTATCACTTTTTAAAATGGCTTATGCTTTTACTATTATATTATAAAAACTCTTTGCCTAACCCAACGTTACAAATATTTTCTCATTCTTTTTAATTTTATATTTTAGCTCTTACAGTTAGGTTTATGGTCTGTTTTGGGTTAATTTTTTATAAGGTGTTAAGTAAGGGACTTGAGTTCCTATATGTATCTTAATTTTTTTTAGTTCCTTTTGTTTGACACTTCTGTCGGAAATCAAATGACCATGAAAAGAAGGGTTTGTTTCTAGAGTCTTAATTCTATCTATTGATCTGTTTTCCTGTCCCTGTGCCAGTATGATACTGTCTTGTTTACTGCAACTGTATTATCATTACTGTTTGCATAGCATATCTTTTCCCATTCTTTTACTTTCAGTCTGTTTGTATCTTTCAACCCGAGATCCATCCCTTCTACATAGCGTGTAATTGGGTCTTGATCTTTTGTTCTTTCTGACATCTGTCTTTTACATCTGCCATTTTGCAATTTGTTTTCTGTTTCTCTGTCTCCATCCTGTTCCTCCTTTTATCTTGTGTAAAATAATTTTTAGTATGCCATTTTGATTCTTCTATAGAATTTTTTACTTTTTCTTATTTTTCAGTGACTGCTCAAGGTATTATATTTCAGTGAAATATAAACTTGGCTCCAATATATCTCCATTTCCTCCCTCTTTCTTTGTGTTGCTATTGTTATCTAGTTTACGTATATCTTATAAACCTAACAATACAGTGCAATAATTATTTCTTTATACAATCTTCTGTGCTTTAAAGAACTTAAGAAATGGGAAAATATATTTCATAGATTATTTTATTTAATCCACATGTTTACTATTTCTGGCCGTCTTCATTTGTTCCTGTAGATTGATGTGATCATCTGGTATCACTTCCTTTCAGGCTCATAATCTTCCTTTAGTTTTTCTTGTAAGACAGAACTGCTAGCAACAAATTCCCAGTCTTTGTTTATCTGGAAATGATCATTTTTGAAAGATAGTTTTACTGACAGATTTTTTTCTTCCAGCACTTTGAATGTGTCATTCCACTGCCTTCTGGCCTCTATTATTTCTGAGAAAAAAAAAATCAACCTTTAATTATATTGTTTCCATGTGCATGATGAGCCTTTTTGCCGTTGCTGCTTTCAAGATATTCTGTTTGTTTGACTTTCAGCAGTTTGATTATGATGTATTGGGATGTGGATCTCTTTTTGTTTCTCATGCTTTGGCTTCATTGAGCTTTTTGGACTTGGCAGATTAATGTTTTTTATCAAACTTTGGAATTTGTTAGCCATTATTTCTTCAAATACTTTTTCACTCCCTTTTTCTCTGCCTTCTCCTTCTAGGACTCTCATTACTTGTATATTTGTACACCCTATGTTGTGCAAAATGTCTCTGAAGTGGTGTTCATTTTTCTTCAATTGTTTTTTTCTCTGATCTTCAGATTGGAAAATTTCTATTGATCTTCAGATTCACAGATTTATTTTTTGGTCATATTAAATCTCCTGTTGAGCCCCTCTTGTTAGTTTTTCAGTTACTGTGCTTTTCAACTCCAGAATTCTCAATTGCTTATTTTTTAACTCTTCTTTCTGTTTATTGAGATTTTGCTATTTGTTGAGTCATTATCATTATCTTTATCATTAATTCAATTTTTTCTAGTGTATTTCATGTATGTAATGGTTGCATTAAAAATCACTGCCTGATATGCCTAACATTTGGGGCCATTTAGAGATGGCTTCAACTGACTGCCTTTTTTCCTGAGTATGCTTATATTGACCTTGTTTCTTTGAGTGTTTTATACATTTTTTTTGAATACAAGATGTTTTAGGTGATACACTGTAGCAACTCTTGACTCTTAGTTTCTGCCTCCTGTGGTTGTTATTATTTTGTCTGTCTGTTTAGTAACTTGACTAAATCTGTGAAGTTTGTCTCCTCAGCAATGTGCGGTCACTGGTGTCTTTTCTCAGTGTTTTTTTCCTCATTTTATTTTTAAGCCTGGCTTTCTTGTGTTTCTGCATAGCTTAATGTTCAGCCAACAGTTGGTCATAAATTTTGCTTATATACCTCGAACTAGTACGATTTTTACACTCTGGTAATGGATCTGTATATAGTCTAAGGAGTGCATTTAAGGTTAAGGTCATTTTCAGATATGCCATAGATTTTAGTTTCTGCTGAATCCTCTCCCATCTCCTATTCTATACACGTATATGGGCTCTGTTGTCCTAGGATATGTGGTCCCAGGATCTGTGGAGAGCTTATCAAGGCCCCATAGGTATATTGTTTTCCAGAACTCCCTATTAAATCCTGGCTAGATCATTGCTTCTAGGTTTCATTAAGGCTTTTGGCTACCATTTTGTCACTTCAATTCAGAATCTGTTTAGAAAATTGACTTATATTTCAAGTGAACATTGGGCTAACGAAGCTAAGTGTTTATCACTCCTTTCCAGCTCAAGGATTCCAGGATTTTTATTCCTTTAAAGTATAGTATTCTTTCTTCTTGCAAGACAGCCTTTAGTTCATTTTTAATTTTTAAATTAGCCCTTTTACAAAAATAATAATAATTTGAATATCTTTTTAGTGTTCTTAGTTCAAAATATATGCTAGTTAGTAAGAGTCAAGTATCATAATGGGCAGGGGATGAGTGGAATCCTAACTGATTTGAGTTAGGATTTCTCATCCATGATACTGGCATTTAGAGCTGGATGACTTTTTGGTGGCCATGGCTAGGGCACAGCCTGACCTGTGCATTGAAAATATTTAGCAGCATCCTTGGCTTTTACATATTAGACACCAATAGCATACCCACCCATGACAAGTAAAAATGTCTCCAGACATTACCAAGTGTCTTCTGAGTTTAAAATCACTCCTGGTGTAGAACCACTGATTTAAATAAATCACCAAGGCAATATTAAGTTTATATACTCAACAGAGTAATGTGGAATGTATCTCCTAGACTCTTTCTCTAAAATAAATGCATTTTCCTACAGGTGTATTTGAAAATATGTGTTTATTTGAACAGTGAATGAAGAAATTCTGTGCTTGCTCCTCTCCTTCAAAGTAAAATCTACAGTAACCTAATGAGATCTGTATCTCTTTTGTCTGCAGACTTACTTAAGCAACCTCTCACTTTAAGAAAAATCACAAAATGACTTATTAACCCACATTTCTTGGAGTGTAAAATTAAACTTATTCAAAGGATACTCAGTTCAGCAAATCTTTAACCTACTTTTCTCTGTTCTCTATTTAAAGTAGTCATTTCTACCCCTCATATACTTGTACTAAAAGAGGGAATTAAGGTTAGGGATATAAATTAGTCTACCTTTTTTGGGGAAAATTCAAATATATTACTTGTATGGAGATAATATAATTGGAAGAAATGAGGTCTTACTGTATTAGCATTAATGAATAGATTATAATTTTAAAAAATTATAATTTTTAATATTGTATATGAATTATAAGTACAAATAAAGCAGAATTCTTAAGCCATCTATCCTCTACCTAAATTTTAATCTTCAGTTATTCTACAGGTTAAGAACTTAATTTTCTTGTTCCTAAGTTTGAGAAACCCAGAAAGGCAGATTTAAAATGCAATGAGAATTGTAATACGTAATTAAGCTGTTTTCTTAGAATCACTTGTTAGCAGATTTTTCCAGTCCTAATGGAACTGTTTGATCTCTATCCCAGAAGGAAATTTATATCAATATTGCCTTCCAATGATTATTCTAAGGACAGTTTCCATTCCTATATACATCTTTCCTAAGGTACCTCCCTCATAGGGATGGATGTCAATCTTGGAAGAAACCCAAGGATTTATATAAGGTACTTTCCTAGGAATACACTTGTTTCATTGTTAGGTATTCTCCTCTTCAGCTTCACTGCATATGCTAAAGAGTGCATTTGTTGTAGCAGTTTGTACTTTTACCAGCAATATATTTTTTTCCTTTTGCTCTATATCACCACTAATACAATTTGTCAATCTTTTAATTTTTGTCAGTCTGATGGGTATAAAATAGTATCTTATTATTATTTTAGCCTAATTTTCTTGATTACCAGCCAGCTCTGGCATCTTCCATAGTAGCTGTTTGAGACTTCTGTAAATTTCCTGCTCCACATTCTTTGTCACATTTTCTATCGCTCATGTTGTTCCCTACACACCAACACATAAAAATATTTCTCCTAAATTTCCTCCTCATCAGTGTAAACTTTTGCTTTTCACACTTAGGTCTTTTTTTTTTTTTTTTTTTAAGGGAATTAAATCATTTATTAATTACACCTAATAATGGATGATACACAAGCTTCATTCCCATCTATAATTTTATCTGGTACCATTATTCAATTTAGATATATTGCATAGGATGTGCCAACAATCATTTTTATAACCAATAATTCCACGATTTTGCTTGGATAATCCCTTTTAATGGTGAACTTCAGGTCACAACAGTAACCATCAGTTCAACTACAACAAGGTTTCTGAAGACAATGACTTCTCCACCCAAGCAGGTTGTGTATAAATTCCAAATAGAACCTGTCATGACTCTGAAGGAATTCTAACTTCACACTGTTGGGGAAATTTACCAGGGTGGCTTCAGAGTAGACTAACCTTACACAGCACATTAAAAAAAAAAAAAAAAAAAGACACTTATTCAGCGTCACAGTCAGACTATTACATTTAGCAATCAACAACCTGTCTGCAAAATATATATATATGTATACACACATACTTTAAAACCCTTTGTTGGAATGCTTTACACTTTCTACAGAACAGAAACTAAAATAACCTGTTATACAATTAGTAAGAAATACAGTGGTCGAGTTTTTTGCCCATGCACATGAGTATTTGTCTAAAACATGTCTTCTTCGTAGCAGCTAGGCCCTGCCACCACTGTGCTTGGCTGAGTTCACAAATTTGTTGCAACCTGTAGCTTCCCTGTTACTTCTCTGGCTCTCCTCTCCGACTGAGTACTTTGTTTCCTCATTAAAATCTTCTGCCACTGCCTTAGCTACTGCTGCTCCTGGAACCACCATATCCACCTTGGTTTCATGATTTGGCAACGTATTGGCCTCTACCACCATAGGGGCCAGAGCTTCTGCCTCCAAAGCCTCCTCTCTTCATGGATCCAAAATTTGAAGACTGATTTTTATAACTGCCAAAATCATTGTAGCTTCCACTACCTCCAAAATTGCTTCCATCATTACCAAATCCATTATAGCCATCCCCACTGCCACCATATCCACCACCACCACAGCTGCCACCAAAGCCACCATGACCACTGAAGTTTCCTCCATGACCAAAGTTGTCATTCCCACCGAAACCACCCCCATGACCACCACCAAAGTTTCCAGAACCACTTCCACCTCTTTGGCTGGATGAAGCACTAGCTATCTCTTACTTTTACAGGGCTTCCTAACTTCACAGTTGTGGCCATTCACAGTATAGTATTTCTGAATGACAGTCTTATCCACAGAGTCATGGTCGTCAAATGTTACAAAGGCAAAGCCCCTTTTCTTGCCACTGCCTCGTCAGTCATGATTTCAATCACTTCCATTTTTCCACACTGTTCAAAATAATCTCTTAGGTGATGTTCTTCAGTGTTGTCTTTAATGCCACCAATAAATATCTTTTTCACGGTTAAGCAGGCACCTGGTCTTTGAGAATCTTCCCTTGAGACAGCTCTTTTTGGTTCCACAACTCTTCCATCCACCTTCTGTGGCCTTGCATTCACGGCTGCATCCACCTCCCCCACAGTGACATATGTGACAAACCCAAAGCCCCTGGAGCGCCTGGTGTTTGGGTCTCTCATTACCACACAGTTTGTGAGGGTTCCCCATTGCTCAAAATGGCTCCTCAGACTCTCATCAGTTGTTTCAAAGCTCAACCCTCCAATGAAGAGCTTCCTCAGCTTCTTCAGGCTCTTTAGGAGACTGACTTAGACATAACTGCAGGGAGAAGAGAGACTTTAATGATGCTGCTTCGGCAGCATCCATGGGCAGAAAGGAGCAAGCTGACCTCGGATCTTTTAATTGATTTAACTTTTTCTGTATGGATGATGACCAGTGATCCCAACCTCGTTTATTTAAAAGTTCATCACTACCTCACTGATTAGTAATGGTTCTATTCTAAATAGTTCAGTGTGAACAGGTCTGTTTATGATCACTCAGTTCTTTTTTTTTTTTTTTTTTTTTTTTGAGACAGAGTCTCACACTGTCACCCAGGCTGGAGTGCAGTGGCACCATCTTGGCTCACTGCAACCTCTGCTTCCCAGATTCCAGGGATTTCTCATGCCTCAGCCTCCTGAGTAGCTGTGATTACAGGCGTGCACCACCACCCCCAGCTAATTTTTGTATTTTTAGTAGAGGGGGAGTTTCTTCATGTTGGCCAGGCTGGCCTTGAACTCCTGACCTCAGGTGATCTGCCCACCTCAGCCTCCCAAAGTGCTGAGATTACAGGCATGAGCCACCATGCCCGGCCACTCAGTTCATTTTTAGTAGTCTCGTCCCTCTGCTAGTACTATATTGTGTTAAGTACTATAATTAAATAATCCTATTAACTGGCAGAACAAGGGTGCCCTTATTCTTCCAAGTTGGTTATTCACTTTTCCATATGGATTTCAGAACAACTTCGTGAGTTCCATGAAAAAACCCTATTGCCATTTTGTTTGGAATTTTAATTCATTTATTTATTAATTTTGAAGAGTATCTTTATAGTATTGAATCCTCTTATTAATAGATGTTTCCATATAGAAGGTTTTTTTTAAGTTCTTCAATAAAAGTTTACATTTTTTTCTTAAACTTCTAGGGAAAGCCATAGGATTTCTCATCATTTTTGTTGATGAAATAATTGGTGTTTTTATTGCATTCTAAGTTATTGGTTTTATTATTGATTTATATATATCTATTTTGTATGTCTCATTCTCTCATTAGTTTATAGATCTGTTTGGATTTTCCATATAGGTAATCATATCCCCTGCAATATTAACGATGTGTTTTTTCCTAATACTTAATATCTTTCATTTCATTTTTCTGTATTATTTTGCTAGATAGGTTCTTTCAACGTTAATTGAAGCCATTATGGTGGACATCCTTTTCCTCTCATCCTAACTTTAATGAAAATGATCCTGTATTTTGCTGTTGGATATGGTGTTTCTATAGGCTAGTGGTAGTTGTGAGTTATGTTGATTTGTTTATCATCTTTGTTGTTTTTAGATTAAAGAAGTTCTATTTCTAGTTCGTTAAGAGGTTGTAGGGGTGTGTGTGTGTGTGTGTGTGTGTATGCATGTGTCTGTGTGAATGCTTTCACTTGCATCTGTATAGATGATCATATGGGTTTTTTTTATTGGTGTGGTAAATTACATTCATAGATTTTCAGATGATAAAACATTTATGAGATTAACTCAAATTCAGCATTTTTTAAATTACTGGATTTGAATTGTAATGATTTTATTTAGAATTTTGGCATATATAATATTTGTTTCTGTTACTGACCTTGGTTGGGTCTGGCATCAAAATTATACCAGTTTTATAAAACAAGGAATAGTCCCTCTTTTTCTGTTATCCAGAACCATTTGAATAAATGCGTATTGGTTGTTCCCTAAACGTTTGTTAGAATTCACCTGTAAAACAATCTGGATTTGATATTTTCTTTAGTTTGTCTTATAGTAGACTTTTAACAACTGATTCTGTTTCTTTAATGTCTGTAGTGTATTCAGATTATTTGGGGGCGGGAGTTTCAGTTTTGAGAATTTGTATTTTTCTAGAAATTGACCATTTTGTTTAGATTTTAAAATACATTTTTTTCTTTTTTTTTTTTTTCTTTTTTGAGATGGAGTCTTGCTCTGTCGCCAGGCTGGAGTGCAGTGGCGCCATCTCTGCTCACTGCAAGCTCTGCCTCCCGGGTTCACACCATTCTCCTGCCTCAGTCTCCCAAGTAGCTGGGACTACAGGCGCCCGCCACCATGCCTGGCTAGTTTTATTGTATTTTTTAGTAGAGACGGGGTTTCACCATGTTAGCCAGGATGGTCTTGATCGCCTGACCTCGTGATCCGCCCACCTCAGCCTCCCAAAGTGCTGGGATTACAGGCATAAGCCACCGCGAGACTGTTGTTCTTAGTAGTATCACATGACTTTTTAAAATCTCTTAACCTGTCTTTAGTTATATATCCACTTTCAATCTCACTATTGTTTCCACTGGTCTTTTTTCCTTGGGTTGGGTGTATTTTAATAGTCTTCTCAAAGAACCATTTTTTGCCTTGTTGATTCTCTTGATTAAATTATTTTCCTGTCTCTTAATTCCTTTCTTATACTTGGTTTTAGTATGTTCTTTGACTTCTTGAATTGGATGCTTTCTCAGTTGTTTCTAGTATTATACAGTTCTTTTATATAACAGTCAAATTGCATCTCACAAGTCTTAATATTTTCATTATCATTCATATCTTATATTGTTCCTTATAATATCTTGTTTGCTCCATAAATTTAGAATTCTCTTTAATTTTTCAAGCACTTTTTTTCATACATTATTGACTGTTTTTTAGTCTATTTGCATTTTTTTCAGAGATTATGTTCTCTCTGACACCAGTTCTTGGTTATTGTTGACAGTGTTCTGCAGTCTTTGGGATCTGCATATATGTGATAAATTTTCTAAATTTTCCATGTGTGCTTCAAAAGAATATGTATTTCTTTCTTAATTGTTAGACTCTGAGTCCATCAGATATATGTTCATCAGATCAAACTTACTAATTTGTATTGTTAGATTTTTTTAATCTTAACTCTTTTTTTGTTTAATCCATTAATTGCCAAGAGTTATGTCAAATTTACCCCTTATGGTGTGGATGTGTTCAATTTCTTGTAATTATGCATTTAAAATATTCCTGGTGAATTATTACTCTTATTATTAGATAGAGATTCTTTGTGCCTAATAATGTTTATCATCTTGAACTGCATTCTGTCAGATATTAAGAAAACTACAACTTTTGGTAGGGGAGAAAAGACTAACATTTGTCTGTTGCCTGATAAGTATGTTTCTACTTTTGTATTTTAAATATGTCTGTTTTAAGCATCATAGTTTTTTTAATACAATCTGAAAAATCTGTTAAGTTTTGAGTTTATTTTATATATGGTAATTACCAATATATTTGTATTTATTTTTATTATTTTGTGCTTTTTATTCTGCTTTATAAGATGCTTTTTTCCTTCTTTCTTTCCTTTCATGTTATTTAATGAGTTTTTCTCTTTGTTCTCTGCTCTTGGTTTTTAAGTTCTGTAGTCATTGTCTTTTATTTAATGGTCATATGTTCTCATATTTTGGAAACAGATTGTTTACAGCCCTCCTCAAAGTTGGCCATCATTATCATTTCACACAGTGTTTCTTTTGATTTACCTGAGTGTTTGTCACTTTCATTCCTCACCATTCCTACTTTCATCTTTCTCTTTCCTTTGGGGTTCAGTTAACTACTTCTTAAAGTATGTAATTTAATAGTTCTTTCAGTGAATGTGTATTGGTAATGTTTAGATCTTTGATGTTCAAATGTCTTTTAATTTTGTTCTCATTCCTGAAGTGCGATTTAACTGAGTGTAGAATTCTACCTTGATAGTTATTTTTCTCAGTGCTTTAAAGTGTTTTCCACTGCCTTTGACATAGACTGTTTTATGACATCTATTCTCAGTCCCCTACTGTCCTACAATTTTATCGTTAACTGGTTTGTCTTCCTGGTGTTTTAGAGATCTTCTATTTGATTTTGGTATTTGCAATTTCAGTATCCTATATTTATGTATGTGTTTGTTTTTATTTGTCTTCCTTGGGATACATTATTTTTCCCAAAATCCGTACGAGGCTTTTTAGATTAGATTCTTCAGGAGAGACTTTACCTCGCCCACCTAGAGACCAGATTGAAACAATCTTTCTTGATGTATTCCTGTGTTGTTGAGTGACTTTTATTAATGGCTTTGCTCTTTAGGTTCTTTGCTTTATTCCTGAATCTATCATTTTTTGTCACTCACTTCACAAAATGTACCTGACTCCTCATTTCTTGCACCATCCTGGTACTGCATCACAAGTGTCAATATTACCAAAATGCTGTTACAGTAGTATGTCTACTGAGCTAATACAGATGGAATCAACCACAATTGTTTTTTTTTTAAGTGTAATCATGTATGACTAGGTAAAAGTAGATTAAGGAGAATAAAAACTAAAGCAGTAGTTGCTGATTATTTTTTATCCTAGTTCTACACTAAAGGGATATCACATACTCACTTCAGGCACACTAGCTTACTACTATAAGTCTTAAGAAAAAGAACTTGTAGTTATGTCCCCCTGCTGGATGTGGCTAAGAAAGTTAACATACCAGTGACCTAAAAAGATGAGGGTAGAGAACAAATCATTTGGAGTTTCATACTTTATTTTGATTATCTATGTTCTTTGACTCTTCAATAATGCCCTTGAGAAAGATACTGCATTTGTAATTAATTTTATTCTTTTTCTGCATGTGTTTAGTTTTGTTTGTTGTTTTTTTTTAAGGCATTCTGTGAAACTTTAGAAGAGACTAACTACCGCTTACAGAAAGAACTACTTGAAAAACAAAAGGAGATGGAATCACTAAAGAAACTGCTCAGTGAGAAGCAACTTCATATAGACACTTTAGAGAACAGAATCAGGTGTGTTGTGATACTTGCACTTCTACTCTAACTAATTCAACCCTTAATACTCTGGGCTAAATGCCCTTTATATTTTAATATGATTTAGGAATTTTCTGATTCTGAAAGTTGTAGGCTTTTGGCATACTTCATTGGGAAAAGTATGCTTTATTTAGCATAATTTTGCTAAATAAATTTTGAACATTGAAGGATGGGAAACATCAGTAAAATAAGCCACTAACTGTTCAACAAGATAAACATTATTCATTTTAATCATTGTTAAATCATTATTAAATAAATAATCACCATTAAATGGAATACCATTATTTTATTTAAGTGATATTTTAGTTTCTAGGCATTTATGCTAACTTTTCAACATATGAAACCTCTAGTTTGCCATCTCATCAGCATATCTTGAATTGATGCTAAAGTCATTTTAAATTAATCACAGCTACTAATTTCTCTGTTGACTTCCAGAGTAAGCTGTTTATTAGTTATGTGACTACATTAAGCCTTAACAGCTGAAGACTGCTATAGCTACATGTATTCACAACATTAAACATATGCCTGTTTTGTTCATAGAAAATAACTTGTTGCTATAACATACTTTTAGAACATTGTCTGTAGAACCTGAAGAATCACTGGATGTGTCAGAAACAGAAGGTGAACAGATCCTAAAGGTGAAGTCCTCTGCACTTGAGGTTGATCAGGATGTCCTGGATGAAGAATCTAGGTACATAATATTTCATTTATAATAACTTAATTCCTTGAATAATTGGAGGAAAGTGATTCTGATACTCTATAGAGTATTTTTTTATGAACTCAGTGTACTGTATCATGAATCTACTAAGCAAGCAGAGAATGATTGGAGATATTTTAGGCTCTTTCTAAAAAAGTATCTTTGACATCAGGCTGTAAGTTTTCTCATTACTTACTGTAGAGCTGTGTCTGCATTAACTGGCCTCTGACTCAGATAATTAATTATTTTTTAAAATATTGACAGATTACCTTAATCTCCCTCAATATCACCCTTTTTCCATTCAAAAAATAGGATACTATAATAGCAAACTATCCTTCCTACCTAATAGGAATGATGAAAAGGTAATGTATTTAAAAGCACATAGAGTTTTTATTGCATACAAATCCAAGATAATTGTTAATAGTTTAGTGGTAATGGTCGACTGTAATTCTGAGAACAATTTTATGTAGATAAAGGTAATTACCAAGTAGATTTTTATTGGTAAATGGTAGTTCAGAGAGCTGAAAGAGTTTAAAACCTATCTCCAAGGGTCTTACCTGGCAATGACAACTTAAAAATATTAAATTTCTGATTGAATGTTTAAATACTCTTTTACATTAAATACTTTTACACTAAGTATGTAAATATTCTTTCTATAAGGTAGAAGATTTTTAAAGGTAATAGTGAAATGAAATAATAGCATGCATCCAATCCTGTCATTGACACGTTGCTTTTTTTTTTTTTTTTTTGCAGAGCTGATAATAAACCATGCTTAAGTGTTAGTGAACCTGAAAATGCTGTATCAGATATAGAAGTAGCAGAAGTGGCATGTGATACTGAAGAAGACTAATATATCACAAGCGGTTCCCTCCATTTAGACTATTCAGCAAATTTAGAAGAGTGGCAAATACTATTTTAAAAGAAAAAAAGAACTGCAAAACATATAGAAAAGAGCAAGAATGCACATGTATGAAGTTTACATAAAGAATTTTTTTAAGTTATTGAGATAGGAAATATATTCACTGCTGCTTTTAATTGTATTTTATCGAATTATATTTAATACACTAAAAAAAAAAATCTTGTTGGAATTCTGTTATCAAGGCCCACATTCTTAAATACTGTGCATAAATTATTATGGTGTTTTGCCTATATATTGCTCCAAACTACTGTGTATATATGTATGTGTGTTAAATCACCAATTATATTAATCAAATGGAAATTAATTGCATGTTACTATCTGGGTGATATATTCTTCTTTATATCTCTGACATGACATATTTTCATTAATGGTTTAAATCGGTGACCATCATAGTAAAGATAAAATTTAGTTGAGTTTTTAATGTTTACATGTTTACCATCTCTAAATAAAATTTGCTTATTTGAAATGTTAATGCTCTTTAGAAAAAAAAAATGACTTTCTAGTACCAAAGGAAAACTACTTGAAAGAGCTGTAATCGTATAGCTAACATGATAAGAAAGCCTTGATTTTAAAAGCTGATTCATTAATGTCAAAATACTTTAATAAGTGTCATGGTTATTAATATGTTGCATTTGTTTAGTTTCCACATAATCTTTGTCTCTACCTAGATTTAGTGAGTTTGCCTTTTTCAGAATACTACCTCCTTTTGTTAAGGCATATTCTTTTGAAAATATAGATTCTATATAAATAGGGGCTTATACAAAAAAAAAAAGAAGCCATATATACTGCAAAGTTCCTAACTGGCTTGACTCCTGACATTGCATTTTTATTTCTATTTATGTGAAGATGTTATTATACTGTATTATGACTGATTTTCTTTTTAATATATTTAGCCAAGTGATGCACTTTATGATCATTAAACTCTTTTGTGCCAAGTTTAATTGGTGGATTTCTTTGGTAAGTAGAGTTAGGAGAAAGAATTATGTAGTGCCTTTACTATTTCACTTTCTACAAAAGTCTCCTAGGGTCTATGAGTCAGCTTTATGAAAAAATGTTTGTTTATTTCAGCTTTGTGTACAGTCATTGAAAGTGCCTTGTTTCATTTTTATAGTGTGAAGTTATTTATTTTCCGTTTTCACTGTTTTGCATATTGCTGTTAATATGCATTGTAATCATGCTGGCATTTTGCATTCCCAGTCAGTATGCTTTCTAAAAACTGAGGGAAATTTACTGGAGAAGTAGAATAACAACCTCCATTTTTTTCTTTACTATCTAAAAGTTTATCAGTATCTTGATGTATATATTAAGGTGTGGCTGTTTAAAATTCTACTGACATATATCAACACATCCAATGGCTGTTAACCTTTGGAGTAAAAAGGAGATAACTTTTTACCAAATAACTAAAAATGTTTAGACTTTATCAAAGTGCACAGGTATGCTCTCAGAATATTTTTCACAATGTATATTAGAAATATGTTTGCTATCCTTAGAGACAGAAATGAATATAACAAGTTGATCTGCTTATTTATTAAAATTACTATTCTAGACTTGCAAAAGGCTTAAAAAGAACAATCATTTAATCAGTACAATTCTGAATCTTATATAACAGATCTTTGCCAAATTCTAGATATTATAGTGTTGCCTGTCTGTTCTAAAGTGAACCACCCACTTTTTCAATCTGGGTTTTTGGAAGATTGTATTTAAAGTTCTGCAAGGATGAAGAAAAAAATCTGTTAATTAGGTAAACCACTATTATTTATATTTATAATTTACTTTTTTTTACTTTTGTAATGTATTTTACTCCCAGTATTATGTTCATTTAATAAATTATTTTTTCACTACAACAGTAGCAGTGTTGTTCATATGTTGAATACCGTTTTCCCCCTCCATTTTCTATATTCTCCCTATCTTTTACAATTATTGTAAATTGAATTATATTTAAGTGGTGAATTTCACAGATGTGGAATGAGTCTGATTTTCTTTTTAGGTTTACACTTTATGTTGCTGATCATTTTTTGAAAGTCTTTGTGAATAGGTGCAATGCACTTTAACATAACCTGTATTAATAATTTTAAAAATTGAATGCAACTGAAACATAACATTTTTGTGGACAATCTTTTAACTTAACCTTTTAAAAATAAGTTTACATATAGTTAGTACAACCATAAGACAGCATTTTAAAATGTATCTACTACACTGAGATCAGCCATTTACAGCACATTTATTTAGAAAACCATGCTTAGATAAATTATGTAGTCTAGTTCAGTCTGTGATATTAAAAGGGAACAGTGGCTTTAGATATAAAAAATAATTTGGTTTTGAAATGGATTTTATTACTTATAGAAACATATGAGTTTGGGGATTATGATAAGACAAGTTTGTATTCCCAACTAGCAGAGAGAGGAACCTAAATTTTATCCTCTAGGAAATCTTCAGAGAGCTACATATGTGATCCACATTTTGGCTCTTCACAGAATTACTGTTACTGCATTACACTTTGTTTCTATGCTGTTGGCTCCTAATAACAAACACAGTCATCGAAACATATTTTCAAGACATGTGTTTTTAAGGCTAATGGCTACTATTAAATATATCACATAGTGTGCCTTTTATGAAGACCCATAGGAGAAAGTTCTCTTGGGTCTTGATCTCAGCAAAATATGTGTTTCTCCTAAAGAGTTGATTTTCAGTGGAGGTAGTGTGGGGTTTTTTTTCTTTGTTGTTTTTCGGGTTTTTTTTTTTTTTTTTTTTTTTGGTCTTTTTTTGAGACGAAGTCACTCTGTCGCCCAGGCTGTAGTGCAGTGGCACAATCTTGGCTCACTGCAGCCTCCACCTCCCAGGTTCAAACAATTCTCCTGTCTCAGCCTCCCGTGTCACTGGGACTACAGGTGCACATCACCATGTCCAACTAATTTTTGTATTTTTAGTAGAGACAGGGTTTCACCATATTGGTCAGGCTAGTCTGAAATTCCTGACCTCAGGTGATCCACCTGCCTCGACCTCCCAAAGTGCTGGGATTACAGGTGTGAGCCACTGCAACCAGCCTAATTTGTTTTTCTCTCTTTTTTCTATTAGTGGTTTTTTATTTTATTTTTATTATACTTTAAGTTCTGGAATACACATGCAGAACGTGCAGGTTTGTTACATAGGTATACACGTGCTATGGTGGTTTGCTGCACCCCTCAATCCATCATCTACATTAGGTATTTCTCCTAATGCTATCACCCCCTAGCCTCCCACCCCTCGACAGACCTCAGTGTGTGATGTTCCCCTCCATGTGTCCATGTGTTCTCATTGTTCAACTCCCACTTATGAGTGAGAACATGCAGTGTTTCGTTTTCTGTTCCTGTGTTTGCTGAGAATTAGTTTCCAGCTTCATGTCCCTGCAAAGAACATAAACTCACCCTTTTTTTATGGCTGCATAGTATCCCATGGTGTATATGTGCCACATTTTCTTTATCCAGTCTATCACTGATGGGCATTTGGGATTTGTTTTCACCTTAAAGAGTCTTTTGGTTGCTCTCTGTCTTTTGGGCAGCTCTCTTTGTTGCTCCTCTTTCTCTTTTGGGCAGTTCTAGGCCAAATTGTAGTTCAGTTGTATGGTTATGCTTTTCTGTTGTAATCATGACTTTATTTTTTATCTTCTTCCATTTTTTTCCCTATTTTAGTTCTATTAGAACATACATATTTTGGGGGCCAGGTGCGGTGGCTCATGCCTGTAATTCCAACACTTTGGGAGGCCGAGCTGGGTGAAATTGCTTGAGCTCAGGAGACCAGCCTGGGTAGCATGCATGGAGAAACTCCATCCCTACAAAAAACTAGTCAGATATGGTGGCCTATGCCTGTAGTCCCAGCTCCTGAGGTGGAAGAATCACCTGAGCACCAGAGTTGAGGCTGCAGTGAGCTGTGACTGCACCATTGCCCTCCAGCCCGGGCATCAGAGCAAAATACTATTAAAAAAAACAAAAAACAAAAAACTGCCTTGAAAGATCACTGAATAATATGGAATGCACTTAGAAATGCTAGCTAATGGTAAGCTATAGGTGGATTTTTGACTAGAGCACAGCCTGAAGTCACGATCATGGTTTTCAGCCTCAAATTAGAACAGACCTCACTTGTCACTTTCTTAGGTATATAATTAGAGAAAATTAGATCAGTGTCATCTCAACATAAAATAACAAGCAATGCAACCAATGTATACTCAATAATGTTTTATTATAGTAGACATGGTGAGAGGAATTATAGACCTTAAATAATGTTTGCAGCCTAGCTATTTGTAATCAAAGGCATTAGCAGTAGTCAAATAGTGATTCAGGTGTGAAATGTAAAGCCCTGCATTTGGGTTATTAAGCCTATGACTCTGGAGGACTCTAGAATTAGCTGATCTGCTAATCCATGCTTCTATAACAGTTCCTTTGAATAGCAGACTGTTTACTGGCTAACACTACAGATACTTATATTCCTCTTCTGCTTTGCCACCTCTTAGATAGGAATGAGAAAAACTAAATACTTGTTTTTGCAGCTGCACTTGCAGTTAGCTTTGAGCCTGTCACAGTTACGACCAATGAGATAAATGGAAGTCTGCTGGTAGCTTCTGGGAAGTCTGTTCCCATAAGGCAAGCATGCTGCTGATACAGCCTTTCCCCCTTCCTCTCATTTTGATCTCAGATGATGTTCAGAGCTCCTATGGCAACCATCTGCAAACATGAGTGTGACAAGTCTGAGGGAACGGTAAGAGAATCACAAAGATTCTGGCCACTTGCCAAGCAGCTGGAAGTTGTAGGTTTTTTGTTAATTGTACCAAGATAAAGACTATCTTAAAATTGTGTTTTTGATTAAAGCTTCAGAAAAAAAGGTTTTCAAAAAAGAGTCTGTTTTGTCTATGACAAATGTCTATGACATTTTGTTAGCAAAGACAATAGGAGAAAAAAAATGGTTTTCTTGAAAGCTAAAGAGGAGAGAATATCTATCAGACATTCAAAGTCCCTTACTTCTGAGGTTCCTTTTGATAAACAAAATATGTATGAAACAGAAAGCAGTCTATTGTATTTTCTGTGTGTGTGTGTATGTATGTGTGTGTGTGTATTAGTCTGCTCAGATGGCTATAACAAAATGCCACGTTCTGGGTGGATTATACAACAGAAATCTATTTTCTCATAGTTCTAAAGATTGGGAAGTCCAAGATCAAGGTGATGGCAAGGTAGGTTTCATTCTGAACTATCTTCTCCTAGCTTGTAGGCTGCCACCATTTTACTGAGCATTCAAATAATCTATTCTTTGTGTGAGTGAAGCTTTGAACAAACATTTTTGCGTTTCTTATAATTAGATGGTTCGTATCAGATCAGGGACCCACCCTTATTACTTCATTTAACCTTAATTATTTATCTCCTTAGTGGCCCTATCTACAACACAGCCACACTGGGGGTTAGTGCTTTAACATAAAATTGGGGAGGAGACATAAACAGTCCGTAGCAGTAGAGTATGCATATAGCATCATTAAATGTTTACAAAGATGTTTCTCAGTTCCGAAGATTAGTTTATTCTTTTATTTGTTCATTCAACAAACATGTTTTGGCACAACTTAATAAAAATTATTAAGAAACACATGATCCCTTCAAGGAGTTCAGATATAGCTCTTTCTACAGGAAAATCTGTGTGAAACAAGAAACATCTATCTGGGAAAATATTTTACATTTTGTTAGCGAAGGAGAAAAGTTGTTTCTCTTGAAAGCCAAAGGAGAGCAAAATATCTTTTAGACTAATTAAAGGTGCCTTAACTTCTGAGAGTCTTTCCAGCAAACCACATTATGACTGTGCATGACTATGCATCACTGTGGTTAATGTGGTACAGATATTCGTGGCAAATTCATAGAGGTAAGCTTGGTAAACTATAGAGATGTGAGGGCCAAAAAGGAGGACAAAGAGTGTCAAAAAGCAGAATTCTAGCACATTTTAGTTGCTTTCTTAAAATATAGAAGACCACACCCTGCAGAAAGTTTGGCTCCAGTCTACTCAAGTAGTATTGTTCATATACTATTAATAAAGTTATTTAAAATTTTTAAAATACAGCTGATATGCACAAATTTGGAAACAAAACTAATTCTTGGTAATCATCCATCTCTCTTGGGGGGAATAGGAATACCTAGGTGTCCTAAAAAGGATGCTACTAGTCACAAGCATTCAGGGTGCCATGAGTGTGAGAGCACATTTTATAGAGAAAGGGAGAACTGTGGCAGGCCTATTATGTGTGTATTTCAGGGTTGGAGATAGTGGGGATTACTTCCCTTATACCTTAAATCTATCCATTTCTTTTCATCTCCACTGTCACAAAACTATCTCAAATGAACCATTACAATAATCTTTTCCTTTTTCTTTTTTCTTTTTCTTTTTTTTTTTTTTTTTTTTTTTTTTCTTTTTTTGAGACAGAGTCTGGCTCTGTCGCCAGGCTGGAGTGCTGTGGCATGATCTCGGCTCACTGCAACCTCCGACTCCCTGGTTCAGGCTCTTCTGCTGTCTCAGTCTTCGAGTAGCTGGGACTACAGGCACGCACCACCATGCTCAGTTAATTTTTGTATTTTTAGAAGAGAAGGGGTTTCACCATATGTGGAATCTGAAAAAAAAAAAAGGAGTTGCTATCCTAGAAGCAGAGACTGAGGAGGAGAGGAAGCAAGGGAAGACAGAAAACTGTTCGTCAACTGGGAGAAAGTTACAATTAGATAGAAGCAATATGTTGTGGAGTTTTATTGTAAGTGGGGTGACAATAGTTAACAATAGTTAAGAGTAAGTCAATGTATATTATAAAATAACTATAATAGAGGCTTTTGAATGTTCTCACCACAAAGACATGATAAATGTATGAGGTAATAATGAATATGCTAAATACTCTGTTTTGATTATTATATAACATTTATGTACCAAAACATCAAATTTTACTCCATGAATATGTATAATTGCAATGTATCAATAAAGAAATAAAGCATACTTTAAAAAGGAAATTTAAAGAATGAAAAAAACTGATCTCACTAGCAAATAAATATAATTGCAACTACAAGAAGACACTACATTGGCAAGAATGTGTTGTGAAAACAGTGTTCTCGCTAGAGTATGTGGAAATGAACTCTGTGCATTGCTGATGGGAGTGCAAATTTCTTTAAGTATATTTCTGGAGCTGATTTAGCAATATGTAGCAAAGCCATTAAAAACATTCATAGCCTTAACATAGCAATTACATTTCTGTGAACTTAAACTAATGACATATATGTGATGTGTAAAGATTTAATTCAAAGGATGTGCATTACATTAATCACAAATACTTCAACTAAAAAGTTGTAAGTATTTAGAGGATTTGTTAAATACTGCATGGCATATAAAATTGCAAATTCTTTTGTACCCAATAAAATGAAGACTGACATATAGCCAACAGATGAAAAAAAACTCAATATTGCTGATCATTAGAGAAATGCAAATTAAAACCACAATGAGATATCATCTCAACCAGTCAGAATGGCTATAATTAAAAAGTCAAAAAACAACAGATGATGGCAAAATTGCAGAGTAAAGGGAATGCTTATACACTGCTGTTGGGAGTGTAAATTGGTTCAGCCACTGTGGAAAGTAGTGTGAAGATTCCTCAAAGAAAAAACAAAAATACCATTCAATCCAGCAATCCCATTACTGGGTGTATACCCAAAGGAATACAAATCATTCTGCCATAAAGACATACCATGTGTATGTTCGCTGCAGCACTATTTACAATAGCAAAGACATAGAATCAACGTAAATATTCATCGATGGCAGATTGGATAAATAAAGTGTGGTCCATTTACACCATGGAATACTATGCAGCCATAAAAAAGAATAAGATCATATTCTTTGCAGGAACACAGATGGAACTGGAGGCCATTATCCTTAGCAAGCTAACACAGGAACAGAAAACCAAATACTGCATGTTCTCAGTTTTAACTGGGAGCTAAAAAATGAAAACACATGGACCCAAAGAGAAAAACAACAGACACTGGGTCCTACTTGTGGATGGAGGGTGAGCAGAGGGAGGACTAGAAAAAATAACGATGGGTACTAGGCTTAGTACCTGGATGACAAAATAATCTGTACAACAAACCTCCATGACACAAGTTTACTTATACATGAAACCTGCACATGTACCCCCGAACCTAAAATAAAAGTTTAAAAAATAAAAAAGGAGGATTAAAGATATTCACAATACACTACTTCTGTGGTTTCAATGTGTCCCCAAAGAAGCAGGCATTGGACATTTAATCCTCACTGCAATGGTGTCAGGAGGTGGGGCCTAATGGGAGGTGTTTAGGTCAAGAGGGCTTCACCCTCATTGATAGATTAATGCTGATTACAAAAGGACTTGAGGTTGAATTTAATTCCTTGCTCTCTCTTGCCATGTGATGTCTTTTGCCCTGTTGTGATGCAGCAAGAAGGTTCTCACTAGATGCCAGTGCCATGCTCTTGGGCTTCCCAGCCTCTAGTACCCAGTACCATAAGCCAAATAAATTTCTTTCCATTATAAGTTACCCAGTCTGTGGTATTCTGTTGTAGCAACAGAAAACAGACTAAGACAACCACTAAATTAAAGAAGCAAGTTACAAAACTATACTTTCAGTTTTACAAGTAAAAAGATATACATGTATATATTTGTATACAGAAAGAATAAATATAATAATACCTGTGGTTATCTCCACTTGATGAAATTATGAAGTTTTATTTTCTTCTTTTCATAAGTCTGTATTTTCTCAATTTCTACAATATGCATGTTCGTAATTTGTAAATATTACTTTTAAACTAATAAAAACTAATATGTATATTGCCCCACCATCTGCTGACTTATGGCAAATTCCTCAACATGTCTTTTTCCTATAAAAGGAAGATAATGCCATCCAAGCTATAGCATTGCTTTGGCCGAAATAAAGTGTGAGTATGCTAAACCCAGCCTGTCTCATGGTAGGCACTCATGAATGGGTAGAATCTGACATTCAGCCTGTCCTGACTACCATTATCTTTGGCCATTGTCCATCTATATGCCTAAACTACATGGCATAAATATTTCATTAAACTGATATTGGTGAACAGACCTAATGTGATTCATTAACTAACCATTTTATTTCAGTTGTTCACCTTAATCTTAAATTTTGAAGGCTTAAACAGGGTCTACCAGGTTACAAATGACTTTTGTTCTGACTTCATTTCCAAGTTACACATTAGTAAATAGTGCTTTCTCAAACTAAACTTAAAATACCTTTTTAATCTATGAAATACTGGAAATCTATGTAATATTTTCAATAGGACACAATGGCTTTGAACTAGCAATTAAACAAGAATAATGAAATAACAGTTACAGATATTTATCTAGATGCATGGGGCTTGGAGAAAGCAGTTTAATTCGAACTAAAAGGTAAGTGGAGACTTTTGTGAAGAATTTAATGGGGGATTTCAGAGTAATCTATGTCAAACAGGAAGAGCTTTCACAGTAGGGCAGAGTTGTCCACCTCAACTTAATAGTTCAACAAACAAGGCAAAAGATTTAGGCCTTGAGGATACAAGTAAGCAAAGAGATAGCTTCCCAAATCCTTCCTGGTTCCTCATGGAAGCTGACTGCAAGTTTGGTGGCTCCCACAGTGCACAGAAGCAACGCAACCACTGCGTCCTTCCCTGCCTTTTGTGTAATGAGCCTGGGGTGAAGTATATCAACCCTAAAGGGCGATCTAGTGCCTTGTAAGGGCTTCTTTTATATCATAGTCTGCTGCACAGGGGCTTATAAAAACATTGCACAGGGTTTTGATTTTTTTTTTTTTTTTTTTTTTTGCATAAGTCTATCAATCTTTAGCTTTAATTTTATGCTTGTTCATCAAAATGAGGACTGTGCTTTTACTTAAAATGGAATAAAAATATTCCTGTGGTGGCTGAAGAGGAGTTAGAAGACAGAGGAAGAAGTGAGAGTTTGCCTCCCATTGATTAATAAAAGTATGCATGGTAAAATAAGACAAAAGTTACAATATCACGTGTACTCAAGCAGCTGAGAGAAAAGAAAGATTACCAGGAGAATATGGCAGATAAAACTGAGCCAGACAAAAGCAAGAGAGCACTCATTCAGTCTGGAAGGTTTATAATCTGGTATATGCCAGCCCTCTATCCTTCAACTTGGTGTGTCAGGGATTTATTTAGTAGGATCTTAGAGAAATTGCTTTTGTAGTATAACAACTTTATGTTCTAAATAAGACATTTATTGTATGTACTAAAAAATATAAATAAAATAAAAGACAGTTGCTTTTTCTTTTTCAGCTAGATGATAATTACTCATTAAGGGTTGATGTTGCTTACATGGATATATTTACAGTATCTTATTCAACACCTTTTAAAAAAATCTTTTGAGGCCGGGCTTGGTGGCTCACGCCTGTAATCCCAGCACTTTGGGAGGCCGAGGAGGGCAGATCACTTGAGGTTAGGAGTTCGAGACCAGTCTGGCCAACATGATGAAATTCTGTCTCTACTAAAAATACAAAAATATATATATATTTATATATTAGTCGGGCATGGTGGCACAGGCCTGTAGTCCCAACTACTCGAGAGGCTGAGGCAGGAGAATCACTTGAACCCGGGAGGCGGAAGTTGCAGTGAGCCAAGATTGCTCCACTGCACTCCAGCCTGGGTGACAGAGCAAGATTTTGTCTCAAAAAAAAAAAAAAAAAGAAAGAAAAATCTGTTGAGTTTTCTTTACTTTTTTAAGCATTTTATGTCTGTAAACTGTTTTCTGATTTTCCCCAGTTCTTAACAGCCCACAACCTTCCAAGCTCACCTGCCTCTTAGTCTAGTTCTAGTTCGGAGTATACTTTAAAATTCCACAGACTTCAAGTTTTCTAACAGGTGGGGCAAATTCCTTTGCATTTCTGAGCCTCCGTCCTCATTTAAAGGGAGGCAATGCTAGTGCCCACCAGTCTGGTTTATTGAAAGAAGAACAGGTAAAGAGAATGTAAAGTATTCAACAGAGCACTTGGCATCTGCTGTGGCTCAGGAAACAGCACTGTAGCCACAGGTCAGTGTGGACGTTGTGCATGTGCTAAGTGAGGCAGTGTGTGTTTTCCATGCCCACATAAAAATGTTTGGCAGTCAGAGATTTATGCCTCATCCAGTGCCTGCTAAGCTGCTATGAAAAGATAACAATTCAGTCACAGTCTGAAAACAAGAAAAAGCTACCTGCAATGCTGAATTATCCACAGTCCTACAGTAGCTTGTAGACCTACTTGGTGATGATGGGCTCTGTGTTTGAATAGATAACTTCACAGAAATACATTTTCATTGCACCCATGTTGACAATACATTGGAGCTCATCTTTTCAATCTCATCTCCTGTCATGCTTTTTCTGATTCACTGGCCATACTAGTCTTTTTCAGTTCAATGAGTGTTCCAAACATTTTCCCACCTCAAAACCCTCAAACACAACAGTTGCTGTACGTTTTCTTTCTGTAGAAGAAAAAAGTCAAAACTTAGCTAGGGAAATCTCAACTTCCTGGTTCTGAAGGCTTGCCAGTAAATCTTGTTTTATTAAGCGATGCTTAAAAATTGTTTTATTTAACTGAAAATTAAAATGAAACTTCCTACGTAAATGCATCAAACAAGTAAGAATGGTATTTAAGGACATAAAGAAATAATAAAATTAAGGAAGTTGATCTATTGAAGGTCAGGTAACAAATTCCCTCAAGCTTTTTCTTGGAAACATTTTTCTTTTGGCTCAGTCTCACCTTTCAAACATATCAGAAAAATAATATTGATTTTGTGTGTTGTCAAGGCATAAAAAGCTGATATGGAAAGCACTTTCTAAATTTATTTTCAAGATACAAAATGGTCACTGTGACTAAACATATGGTGTGCCTTTCTGCATTAGTTGGTTCCTCACCCAATTACATCAGGAGATTTAAACTTTAAAATGTTTAAAAGTAAATATTATTTGAGTATACTTAATTCCACTTTTTTGGTCACTAGCTTCTGTTGAAGTGGAAAGGTACACTCCAAGAAAGTTAATTGAATTTAAAGATATTGAAATAAGAATTCCCTTCAATTCAATCAATATACCTGTACATGTTGAGATTACTGTTCATGTGCATGGAGTTTCTAGAAAAATGATGGCAACAAAAACACAATGTCTGCTGACCTTGGGTTCTCTCTACAAAGACCTCAGAAACATTTTAGGCATTGCTTTCAATTACTCAACACTCTATAATATGTATACAATCAGGCATTCAATCAGCAAACATTACTGACCATCTACTGCATGGTAGGGCATGGGTTTGACATTTGCTATGATGAACAAGGCCCTTTGTTAATCTGCTACTTTTCCAGTCTCCTCTGCCAACCAATCCTCACCCAGAGCCCCAGCTCGGGACATGCTGTATCCCAGTGGTGCATGCTCTGTTCACTCCATAATAACCAGGAAGTTAGCCCTGTAGCACCCATAACCTCCTCCTGTGGTGGATCACTTACCACCTCGGGCTGAACTCATTTATCTTGAGTCCATTAACACTGAAGGCTGACTCTTGAGTAACCCTTCACTGCTTATTACATCGCAGTGCTGGCATGTACACCACAGAGGCTCAATAGATATTTGTTACACAAGCAGATTGTGACCAGTATCCAATATTTCAAAATAGGGTATATGGAAGTCTTAGATCCCAGTCAATTAATACTTTATAATCTGCTCTCAAGTAACATGGATCTAGGGGCTCTCATAACTAGAGATGCTTTAGAAAGTAGATGTCAATACTGACCCTCAGGGCAAAAATTCCTTTCATAGCAAACCTGCCATTTCCACAGAAGTAACTGTGATTTGGAAAGTTCTCCTGAAGTGGCTGTAGGGTGACAGTTTGCCGACACCATCTACCTTGCCAGATTCAAACCCTAGAACGTTCATGCCTGAGGAGCCTGCCAAGTCTTCTGCTCCAAACCTCTCATTTTACAGATGAAATCACAAACCAGCAAGGTGACATGAACACAGTGAGTGGAAAACAAAGCTCTCTGGCTCCCAGCCTAATGATACTTTATTTCGTATAAATGCCTCCTGTATTTGGTTATATCTGTGAACATTTCATGGATGATGGATCAGGGCAGTTATCTGTGAATTATACTCCCACCACAGCCGGTGGAAGGCGAGTTCTCAGTCTTGTCCCTGATTCCAGGTTCCAGTTCTACCTCTTGGGCCTGGGATGATGAAGGAGATTGGTGAGTCACATTTTAATACCATCAACCAAGGGTCAACAACTTCCACCCAGCCTGAGGTAGCTGCAGGCATCATACCCACCTCCCTACAGTGAAACTACTGCCCATTCCAATGCCATTCATGCACACACTGGCCCAAAAGCTTTTGAATGAAGAGGCATCCTGATCTCACTAAAACAAATGCTACCTCATTAGGTGCTATGACTATACCACAGACCCTGAGCCAGGATGGAATAAGGCCAGGAGTTAGAGGGTGAGTCAGCAGAATAAAATGGCTACTTGGGAAACTCCACCAGACATAGGAAAAAGGTGGGACAAGACAATATCCAGCACCCTCCCTTGACATCGCAGCCACTCTTAAAAAGGTCTCTCTCTTCACAACTCCCCACTTCTGTCCCCAGACTCAACATTCACTTCCAGGACAGGTTCCTGAAGAAGGATTGAGGCACCTGCTCTTCAGGTTTAGCAGCAGAGAGTGAGTCAGTGCTCTTCACCCTCTCTGTGCCAGGTCTTGGGAGAGGGTTAACGAGCCAATGTAGTGGTTGCCCCATGAGCACGTCATAGCCTTGGCTGAAGAACAAAGACCCAACAGGCACAAATGCAGGGAGGCACACCATAGCTGGATCATGACTTATCTCAGTGAAGGAATCTTCATTTAAGAATTGTTTTCGTCCTGCAGACAAACCAGAAGATGAACCTTCCACCCTCTTATCAATCTGCAGAGATTCCTTCCAAATTCAGACAGGACATTCAACATTTAGAACAGAGACATAGTAATCAAAGGTTATGATAGTTTAATGTAGCTATAACATATTTTAGGGAAGGTTTATTCCTCCTTGTCACAGGGTCTACAAGTGAGACGTTGACTAGGCACAGTGAGAAGTTGGTTGGGTGAGAACTTGTAGAATATTAGTTTTAAACTCTCCTTCAATGTAACTTTCTTTAGTGCAGGTTTCTCTTGTGGCACCAATATTACTTCATTATACTTATTTGTTTATATAATTCCCTTTTTAATTAGGTGGTGGCCATTGCATGACCACCACCTAATTAATATACCTGAGAGACAGTAGGAGTTTAATAAATAAATCTTATATAATCACATTTAGCTAAATTTTCAGAAGGTACCACACAGATAAGTTAGAAGCTTTCATGTTAACAAGAAATAAGTCTTACATATTATCTTCATATTTATATAAAATCAAAATACTAAACAATCTTACTCTCATAAACTGACTACAACTCATGAAAATAAACTACAATTGTCTGTTTAAACTTCACTGCTTGGAACAGAAAACTAAGTACCTATGTTTTCAATTCCAAATGGGAGCTAAACATTGAGTACACAAGGACAAAAAAAAAAAAAAGGAGGGGAGGATTAACAAACACTAGGGCTTACTTGAAGGTGGAGGGCGGAAGAAGGGTGAGGATCAACAAACTACCAGTCAGTACTATGCTTATTACCTGGGTGATGAAATACTCTGTACCCCCAACCCTTGAGACACACAACTCACCCATAAAATAAGCCTCCGCATGTACCCTCTGAATGTGAAAGTCAGAAAGAAGGAAGGAAGGAAGGAAGGAAGGAAGGAAGGAAGGAAGGAAGGAA
>NC_045440.1:82720173-82724221 GCF_002776525.5 Piliocolobus tephrosceles | reverse complement strand
GGAAGGAAGGAAGGAAGGAAGGAAGGAAGGAAGGAAGGAAGGAAGGAGAAAGAAAGGAAGAGAAAGAAAGAAAAGAAAAGAAAGAGAGAGAGAAAGAGAAAGAGAAACAAAGAGAAAGAGAGAAAGAAGAAAGAAAGAAAGATTAAAGACCAGTATGTGTTGTTTTCTGCATGGACCTCATCTTTAAATATATTCAAATTGTGAGAATAATTGTTTTTGTCTTCACAGTCAATTCCTCCACATTTGACTGAGCATTAAATCACAAATGAATTCAGTTTTTCCTGGCTATCCTATTCTTGCTTCAAATTTTTACGATTTGTACTCAAGTCGTATCATTTATTTTACTTATAGGATCCTGTAATTTTCCTTTTTATTTGTTCACACTTCATTGTTGGCATAAAAGATTTGACCCTATCGGTTTTCTTTCTATGACTCGATTTTAATGCTTATATGCTTTAAGAAGTAAGTTCTAAAATTAAAAAAAAAAAAAAGTTCCTGCTTATGGTAGACAGAATAATGTCTCCTCCCCGCCATAGACGTTCACATCCTTATCCCCAGAACCTGTAAATATGTGGCCTTACTTGCCAAAAGGAACTTGGACGATTTGATAAAAGTTAAGGACTTTGAGATTGAGAGATTATTCTGGATTAACTGGGTGGGCCTCATTAAACTGTATAGGTCTTGAAAAGCAGAGAACATTTCCCAGCTATGGTCGTGGAGCGATATGACCATGGAAGGAGGGTCGTGGAGCGATATGACCATGGAAGGAAGGTCATATCGCGTGGAGCGATATGAACGTGGGAGGAAGCAGCCATGAGCCAAGGAATGCGGATATCCTCCACAAGCTGGAAAAGGTCAGGAAACAGATCCTGCCCTAGGAAACAGATCCTCCCCTAGGGAATGCATGCTACCGGACCTTGATTTTAGCCAAGGGAACCCGGATCTACAGAGATGTAAGATAATGTATTGGTGTCGTTTTAAGCCACTATGTCTGTGGTAATTGGTTATAGCAACAACAGAAAAACCACACACAGCCCAAACCCTAGCAACTCACACGCTAGAGGGAAGCTCTCTGAACTTGCATTTCCTCATTTATAAAAGTAGAGATAATACACGCTAAAAGACTCCTGTGAAGATGAAATGCAATGAAGAATGCAGAAAGCTTAATTCAGTGCCTGCAACCTCCGAAGTGAGGGGAGCTGTTCTCGGAATTAACTGAGATGTGAGCCCTACAGCCACTTACAGTCCCGTAGTTGGCCTCCCCTCTGTTCTCCTGGGGTGAAAAGCGTTCCTTCTGAGGATGCTGGTTAGAGAAGTCACCTCTATTTGCATGCGCAGGGCTGGGCAAGATCCTTGGGTCTCATAAACTGCTTGAGAAGCAATAGTAGACTTCCCAGGCGACCAAGGCATCTCCCATGTCCTATAGTCCCAAGGCACCAGCACTGAGGAGGAGAGGGCCACCCCCAGGTGTCACCGCAACCCTGTTATTGGCCCCTGCAGCTTTGCCTTCCTCGTCTGAGATGATACACCCTAGAGGGAGACGACCTCTCCCTCTAGGGTCTGGTCTGAGATGATACACCCTAGAGGGAGAAGACCATATACTCTCAGACTCAGTTAAACTATATGGCCTGCCTTGTTGCCCCGTTTAGAAATAGTCATTTTCCATTCTAAAGTTTCGATGAATAAAATCAATTTTGCACAACGGAGATGCCTGCAGCCGGTTTTAGCTGGCGCTTGGTCCTCGCATTGACGATGAGTTTAGAGTGCCGCCTAGTGGGAACAATGAGAGGCAGCAGTGACAACATTTTGTAGAGGAAAAAACTATGAAGGGGGACGTCGGGAACGTTATAAATAGAAAGTCCCAAGGTCCTGGTGATGGGCTGCTGTTTTATGCGCTTGCTTGACCTAAATGAGCCATATCCCAAGGTGACTAGCTCATCTAAAAAGGCGTCCTAGCTGCATCAGGGTATTCACCTTATCTAGGTCTCAAACATCCTAAATAGTAGTGTATTTCATTTACTGTAGAATATTTCGGTAAATTTTCTCCTTTATTTTCATAAGGCAGAAATATGAAATTGACCTTTTCCTTAGAAATTTTCATATTCGAAATATTAAAGGTTATTACTGAGAATGTTGAATTTTAATAAACTTTCAGTTTATTCATTTCTATTGTTTTATCTGTTCTTCACTAGGAATCCAGCTACACACCATTGAGATATGTTTGTTTCAAACAGATTTTAATAATTCTATAGCAGAACTATTCCCTATATTACCCTTTTCTATTTTCTCGCATTCTGTTTAATTTCTGAAAATTTTCCTTATTCTTTAGCTCAATTTTTTTTACTTCAAGTAGTTTTCTGAAAGGGTTATATTTAATAACTTTTTGTCACCTTATTTTGGAAAAATAAAATCTCTCTTATTTACTCCGTACCTTTCGTTAGAGGAAGAGTATATTGAAAGAAGTAGTTTTGCTCAAAGAATTTTAAATATAGAAAGCTGCTACTTCACTAGCTGAAAACTGCACATTTTTCTATAATGTCAAAACACATCACAGAACCTGAGAAACTTGCTGGATTTTATACTACTTATCCAACTTCTCTTCCTTGGTTGTAATTTCCACTAACTGGATGTTAGCCATCCCCCTCCACTCTATCCTCTTCTCTACACAGAAGTAATTTGCTGACTCCAAACCCTGTCTGTTCTACAGATTATCCCCTGAGTACCAGCCCTACAGTAACAAACTGGCATTAAACATCTCCACTTCAATGTTGAAAACCAAACGGATCCTCTTCCTCCCACCTACATCAGCTCCTCCTCCTAGAATCCTTTATATCATAGAAAATGGTACCACCATCTGCTGCACCACCCAAACCGGAACTGGGGGATAACTATAATTCCTCCCTCGGCGTTGACCTCCCCCAAATCCTATTGCCACTCTCAGTTCGCCCTTTCATCATCTTCTGCCATGATGATTTCTACATCATGTTTCTCAGTGGTTCTCCCTGTTGTCCCTTTCTAGTAAATTCTGTTTTTCGGTGATAGATTGAGCTCTGTACAATGCAAATCAATCACCACCTAAAAATTCATCGTCGACTCCCCAGTGCTTTCAACCTCAATCCAAACTTCTACATGAGGATATCAAGACCTTTATCAAATGGCTCCTAGAAACCTCCCGGCTTCATCTCTTCCCACTCGCCATTGTTCACCCAAGCTTCCAGCCATCCTAGACATCAACATTCCTTTCCACACTTCCCTGCCTTAGCTACTGCTCACCACTTCCTCAGGCTAGTTCCTTCAGTCCTCAGCTTAGGCAACAGGTCATCCAGGAGGTCAGCTTAAGGCATGCGGGCAACATTAGAACACGGATTACATTGCATTCCATTGTCTTTATGTGTCTGCCTCTTCCCCTGCTAGATTTCTCGAGGGGCGGAAACTGTTGATGTTCATTTCTGAAAACCTAATGCCCTGCAGAGGAGATTGTTATATTTGTTGGAGAAGTTGAGAAAATACGATAATGAAGAACACTTCTTACCCTCTGCTAAGCACTACAAAGATGTTACATGTATGGCTATATTTAATCTTCATACCGACCCTATGAAGATATTTTTAACGTTTGTTTTACAAATGAAGAAAACGAGGGCCAACAAAGTCAACAAAGGGTCAACAAAGTTAAATTATCTGAGGTCACCATGGCGGAAGCTGTAATGTACCTTCCAAATCCTCCTTCAAGAAAAGACCAGACAGGCACAATAGCTCACGCCCATTATCCCAGCGGTGTGGGAGGCCAAGGCGGACAGATCACCTGAAGTCAGTAGTTTGAGGCAGCCTGGCTAACATGGTGAAACCCCACCTCTACTGAAAATACCAAAATTAGCTGGGAGTTTGGTGGGCACCTGTAATCCTAGCTACTCGGGAGGCTGAGGCAGAAAAATTTCTTGACCCTGGGAGGCAGAGGTTGCAGTGACCCGAGATCACGCCATAGCACTCCAGCCCGGGCGACAAGAGCAAGACCTCATCTCACGAAAAGAAAAGAAAGAAAGAAACAAAC
>NC_045440.1:82649663-82719773 GCF_002776525.5 Piliocolobus tephrosceles | reverse complement strand
CCAGCCTGGGTGACTGAGTGAGATTTCATCTCAAGAAAAAAAAAAAGAAAGAAAGAAAGAAAGAAAGAAAGAAAGAAAGAAAGAAAGAAAGAAAGAAAGAAAGAAAGAAAGAAAGAGAAAAGAAAGAAAGAAAACAAAAAAGGCCTCACTGCCTCATCTGTGTGGACTGTTGTCCGTGGTACTCTTTACCCAAGGCTATGCCCTCTAGGCGAGTTCCATGACTGAGCCCTATGAGAGATTACCTCAACTGGGTTGTCAATTCAGAGCATCTCATGAAGTCAGCTCAGAGGCCTCCTTTGAGACGCAACTTTTCCTCTATCCAGTCTCAGTTTCTTCTCTTTCTTTAAAAGATACCAATGCTAAAATCACTCTTTAAGCTACTCCCAAGTAGCTAGGATTACTAGCTTTTATTTTAAGTTCAAGGATACATGTGCAGGTTTGTTACGTGGGTAAAAATGTGTCATAGGGGTTTGTCATACAGATTATATCATCACCCAGGTATTAAGCCTAGTATCCATTAGTTATTTTTCCTAATCCTCTCCCTCCTCCAACCCTCCACCCTTCAATAGGCCCCGTTGTGTGTTGTTCCCCTCTCTGTGCCCATGTGTTCTCATCATTTAGCTCACACTTATAAATGAGAACATACAGTGTTTAGTTTTCTGTTCTTGTGTTAGTTTGCTAAGGATAATGGCCTCCAGCTTCATCCATGTGCCTGCAAAGGATATAATCTCACTCTTTTTTATGTCTGCATAGTTTTCCATGGTATATATACCACATTTTCTTTATCATGTCTATCATTGATGGGCATTTAGGTTGATTCCATGTCTTTGCTATTGTGAATAGTGTTGCAATGAACACACACGTGTATGTATATTTATAACAGAATGATTTTTATTCCTTTGGGCGTATACCCAGTAATGGGATTTCTGGGTAAAATGGTATTTCTGTCTTTAGGTCTTTGAGGAATTGCCACACTGTCTCCCACAATGGTTGACCTAATTTACACTCCCACCAACAGCGAACAAGCGTGCTTTTTTCTCCACAACCTCACCAGCATCTGCTATTTTTTGACTTTTTAATAATAGTCATTCTGACTAGTGTAAGATAGTATCTCATTGTGGTTTTGATTTGCATTTCTCTAATGATCAGTGATGTCATGCTGTTTTTTTCATATGATTATTGGCCACATGTATGTCTTCCTTTGAAAAGTGTCTGTACATGTCCTTTTATCACTTTTTTATGGAGTTTTTTTTTTTTCTTGTAAATTTAAGTTCTATAGTTGCTGGATATTAGACCTTTGCCAGATGCGTAGTTTGTGAAAATTTTCTCCCATCCTGTAGGCTGTCTGTTTACTCTGTTTACAATATCATTGCTAAACTTTTGGGTTTCTAAAAGTGTTGTTAAATAAAACAAAGCTTAAACTTAGAGAATGTTTGTGTCCTGTTTGAAGTAATTAACCTTAGATTTATTGACTTGATCTTAAAACCATGCACTTTAGAATATAATTTTCCTGCCTCTTCATGGCCAATAGACTAGATTGTGAGGTTCTTGAGAGCAAGTACTATAAACAAATGGCACCAACCAACTAAACAAAAAAACAGATGAAACAGTGACTTGACAAATATTTGTTGAGTGTCTGTGCTCAGTACCTATGTTTTACTAGCTGTGTGAGTGTCACAGGATTCCCTGGGGAGCAGAGTCTGAGATGGAGAGAAGAGTGCATGAGGCTTGTTAAGGAGTGCTTTTGCAATTGCAACAACGGCAAAAATTGACAAATGGGACCTAAATAAACATAAAAGCTTCTGCACACCAAAAGAAACTATCAACATTCTGCATAGCAAAAGAAACTATCAACAGAGTAAACAGACAGCCTATAGAATAGGAGAAAATATTTGCAAACTACACACCTGACAAAGGTCTAATATCCAGCATCTATAAGGAACTTACACAAATTAAAAAGATAAAAACAAACAACCCCACTAAAAACTGATCAGAGAACATGAACAGATACTTTTAAAAAGAAGACATGCATGTGACCAACAAGCATATGAAAAAAAGCCCAATATCAATAATAATTAGAGAAATGCCAATCAAAACAATGGTAAGATATTATGTCACACCAGTCAGAATGGCTATTACTAAAAAGTAAAAAAAAAAAAAAAAATGCTGGTGTGGTTGTGGAGAAAAGGGAGCACGTATAACTGTTGGTGGGTATTCAACCATTGTGGAAAATAGTAAAGAACTAAAAGAACTTAAAGAACTAAAAGCAGAACTACCATTTGACCCAGCAATCCCATTTCTAGGTATATACTCAAAAGAATATAAATCCTTCTACCATATAGACACATGCAAGCAAATGTTCAATGCAGCACTATTCACAATAGCAAAGACATGGAATCAACCTAAATGCCCATCAATGACAGACTGGATAAAGAAAATGTGGCACATATACACCGTGCTATACTATGAAGCCATAAAAAAGAATGAGATCATGTCTTTTGCGTAAATATGGATGGAGCTGGAGACTATTATCCTTAGCAAACTAATGTAAGAACAGAAAACCAAATACTGCATCCTCTCACTTATAAGTGAGAGCTAAATGATAAGAACTTATGGGCACATATAGGGGAACAACAGACACTAGGGTCTACTTAGGATAGAGGGCAGAAGGAGGGAAAGGATCAGAAAAGATAACTATCAGATACTGAGTGTAACACCTGGGTGATGAAATAATCTGTACAACAAACCCCCATGATACGAATTTACCTGTGTAACAAACCTCACATGTACCCCGGAAGGTAAATAAAAATTATATAAACGTAAGTACATACATACATACATACATACATAAATATTTCTGATCTTGAACTCTCAACTTTGATTAAGAACTTAGCTACAGAAGGGCTGACTTTTCAAATAGGTGCTACAGGGAGTATTCTTTACCAGCGTTTGAACTGTTATTGGCATAATTTTTTGGTTGAGGTTTGCCTTCTGTCTTTGCAAAATTGAGGAATGTTCTTTGAAAAAGTCTGTCAGAAAAATTAACTAGTTGATGAAAATATCAAGAGCCTGTCAGTCTGGCTCAGTGTCCTAGAAGCTTATTGCACAGTGTTAAACCTATATAATTTTTCATTGTACAAATTAAAATAAACTTCTAGGAGAAATGTTAGCAGAGAGACTAGAATCTAAGCTGACACTATGACGTACTCACTCTTTTCATATTCCACCTCTCCGCCATGCTGACTCTTCCGGGTTTCTGTTGCCCTCTGCAACCAAAGAAAGGCAAGAAAAGGTCTTTCTTTCCATAGGTTCTATGGAACTACTACTCTGGAACTATTACTTCCTTAAGAATTTTATGTTTGTGTCATTTTGTGAGGAAAGCACTCGTACCAACAAATAGGGAAGAGGTTAAGAATGTAGATATTGGACTCAAGGAGACTTGAATTCAAACTCTTAATCTTAATGTATCAGTTGCATGGCCTCAGGAAGTTGTTTAATGTCTTTGAGCCACTTTCACTCGTTCTTTTAATGACGACTTATGTTAATCAATTAATAACTATTATATTAACATCTACTTCATCGTTATTTTTAAATAAACTGAATAAAATATTGAATGAGACCCTTGCACTCAGTTGGCATATAAATAGCACATGACAGATGATGATAGTTGCTACTTAAAGTGCCTCTGTTGCACTGAGAATAGACAAGTGCAGGGAGAAAACATTTATTAAGCATTAACTTGATATTGAATACAGCACTATCTTTACATACATATTCCCATTTAATTCTCATAACAATCCAATGAGATTGACAATAATATTCCTACTATGTCATGGAAGGATTGAAGCCTCAGTGAGATTAAGGAACCTTCCCAGAGTCACACAACTAGATTGTGATCTGTCTAAGAGCAGGATCCGTGTCTTGTTTAAATTCACAACACCTGTCATCAAGTAGTATTTGTTGATGGATACATGAACAGCTGAATGCATAAATCAAATATAAGCTTTATTTCCCATGTAGTGCAGACTTTGTATGTCACATTCAAGGCAACAAGAGTCTCTCTGAAATGTTAAGGAATCGTTTAGATTATCATTGGGAACTGATAAAAGGTGCAGAGAGTGTTACTCACCACTTTATGCAGATTTTGTTTTATACAATATATTTTAGTTCCAGGTATTTAAGAAAATCTTTGTCAATTATTAGCTGATCACTAATGGAACAGAGACTTCTGGGGAATATACAACAAAGAATACAGATATCATAAAATTAGTTCAGAAAATTTGCTGAACGAACAACTACAAAAGAAGCAACAAAAACAAGCACTAAGAGATAGGTTATAAAATTCAAATACATAATATTCAAAATATCCTCTTTTCAACAAAATGTATAAGCCACACCAAGAGATAAGAAAGCGTATGGTCCATACATATGAAAAAAAGCAATGAATAGAAACTGCTCCTGAGGAAGACCAGATGTTGGGCATATTAGACAAAGATTTTAATTAATTGATTTCAAATATATTCAGAGCTAAAATGATTTCTAAAGAACTAAAGGAAAGTGTGAGAAAAACTTCTTACCTAGCAGAAAAATCCAATGAAGAAAAAGAAATTTTTTGAAAAGCACTAAATAGAAATTTCAAAGTTGAAAAATATAATAAGTGAAATGAAAATTTTGCAGAGGGATTCAATGGAAAATCTGAGCCAGCAGAGAAAGAATCAGTGAATTTGAAGACAGGACAATTAAGATTTTCCAGTGTAAGGAGCATAAAGAAGGAAAATGAAGAAAAAGTGAACAGAGCCTAAGAGCCCCATGTGACACCATCAAGCTTACCAATGTATACATAATGAGAACCCCAAAAAGAGGGGAGAAAGGAACAGAAAGAAGAAATAATGATCACACTCCTTCCAAATTAAAGACATGAAAATAAATATCTCACATGCTCAACAAACTGTAAATAAGATGAACTCAAAGAGACTCAGATACATTGTAATCAAACAGTCAAAAGCCAATGACAAAGAGAATCTTGAAAGCAGCAAGAGAAAAAAAACTCACGATGTACAAGAGATACTTAAAGATGAACAGATTACTCATCAGAAACTCATCAACCAAAACAGCAAAACTGTTCTTCAAAAAAATGAAGGAGAAATTAAGGCATTCCCAGATAAACAAAAGCTGAGGGAGTTTATTGCTAGCAGACTTTCCCCACAGGAAATGTTAAAGGGAGTTCTTCACCCTGAAATAAATGGACACTAGACAGTAATTTGAATCCATACAAAGTAATAAAGAACACTGGCAAAGGTAACTATGTAAGTAACTATAAAAGACAGTATTAATGCATTTTTTGTTTATAACTCCTTCTAAAATTTTTTTAAAAAACAAGTGCATAATGCAGTAATTATAAATCTTAGTTGATGGGCACATAATGTATAAATCTGTAATTTATACAGCATAAAAGAGGGAAAGAATGGAGTTCTATAGGAATAAAGTTTTTGTATACTATTGAAATTATTTTTATTAAGCTAAACTAGTGTTTTACAAATTAAGGTGTTAATTGTAATCTTTAAGGGAACCACTAAGAAAATAACCCAAAAATATGTATTAAAGAAAAAAACTAAATAGTACTTTTTCCTGTGGAATATATTTTCTGTGCCCAAGCCATATTTTCTTGGGTTTCTTTCTGTGTCTCATATTTTTTTGCTGAAAGCAATATTAGGAATAATATACATTTGAATATTATAACTCATTCCATAGTGTTTGTTGTTGCTTCTTGTTATAGTTGTTTATTTAATTACTTTTCTAAACTAATTTTGTAAGTCTTTACTCTTCATTGTGTGTACTCCTTGAAGTCTCTGTTCCATTAGTGGTCAGCTAAATTAAATAAAAATTAAAATGTAATTTCAGAATATATTTAACACAAAAGAAGGAACAAATGGAGGAATTAATGAACAAAACAGATATATCACTCTAGTCCATTTCTGCTGCTATAACAAAACACTCGGACTGGATAATTTATAAACAATAGAAATTTATTTCTCACAATTCTGAGGGCTGGGAAGCCCAAGATCGTGGCACCAGCAGATTCAGTGTCTGGGGAGGGCATCTTCTCACAGTGTCCTCACATGGCAGAAGAACAAAAGAGGAAACTGGGACAAATGCTGTGTCCTCACATGGCAGAAGAGTTGAAGAACCAGGCAGCTCTTTGAAGCTTCTTCTATAAGGATATTAATCTCATTCACAAGGGCAGAGCCCTCACAACTTAATCACTTTCCAAAATACCATACATCTTAATCATACCACAATGGGGATTAAATTTCAACATGAATTTTGGAGGAACTCAAACATTCAAACCACTGTAAGCATACAGAAAACAAAAAGGAAAATAGCAGATATAGTACTTTCATTAAATATCAGTGCATTAAACTCCCTAATTAAAAGGTAGAAATTGGCCAGGCAAGGTGGCTTACACCACAATCCCAGCACTTTGGAAGGCTAAGGCGAGTGGATCACCTGAGGTCAGCAGTTCGAGATCAGCCTGGCCAACATGGCGAAACCCCATTTCTACTAAAAATACAAAAATTAACCAGGCATGGTGGCAGGCATCTGTAATCCCAGCTACTTGGGAGGCTGAGGCAGGATAATCACTTGAACCCGGGAGGCAGAGGTTGTAGTGAGCCGAGGTTGTGCCACTGCACTCCAGCCTGGGCAAAAAGAGTGAAACTGCATCTCACAAAAATAAAAAAAGAGAGAGAAAAAGAAAAGAAAGAAACGAAAAAGAAATTGATGAATAGATTAAAAAACCATGATACAAGATGTGTACAAGATACTCAAGATTAAAGCACAGATATATGTTAAGAGTAAAAATATGAAAAAATTTCCATGCAAACTGTAACCAATAGAGAACTAGAGAAGCTCTACTAATATCAGACAAAACAGATTTTAAGACAAAGATACTGCTATTGAAGAGATGGCCGGAAAACTGGAAGATACCTCTAAGTTCTAAGTTCTAATTGACTGGAGCTTGAGACAGAGGTCATGGCTATAAATATACATGATGACAGGGACCATGTTTTATTAAACTTTAATCCTCATACTTAGCTTGGATCTCAGGGTATAATAGATATTTAATAAATATTGATTGAGTGAATGAAATTATGTATGAACTCTAAATCATTCCCATAGAAGTGATAGTTTAAGCTATAATTTAAAATAAGACCTACAGAGACTATAGAAGGGAGAGACCACAAATAACTAACTCATGGAAAATGTGGGAAAGATTTGCATTTATGAGGCAAATGAAAGAAAAGCAAGTGTTGGAGTAAGGAAGTACAAGAAAACAATTGAAGACAAAGAGCAGCAGACTATCAAAATAGCACAGGACACACACATATTGTATCAATATATACAGAGTATATGAAATTTGCATCTAAGCATACATTACATACATACATATTTATGCATGTGTGTATATGTGTGTATTTATATAATGAAAATAATCAATTACATACATGTCACTCTTTCAGTGCACCACAGAGAAGCCTAAACTGGAGTGTTTTCTGACTTTTGAAAGGCAACACTTAATTCTTCTGATATCATAATTAAATAAGGTAGATATTGCCTCCAATAGACTGTGAGTACTAGACATGTTCAGAAGAATAGTTCGTAATCAGAAGCATTGCCTACTTGCTTATAGTTTGTACATCTCTCTTCTAAATAACAACTCTATTGCTTTGCCGTCTATACTTCTTTTATGTATACTGAGCATTTTTCTTCTGAAAAAATAGCTCAAGTATCCTGTATATAGTGCAATAAAACTTCTGGTAAACAAATAAACAAATGATGCAAAGTGAATTTGAAGTTAGAAGAGGATTTTAGCTATTTTAACAAACACCTTCTCCAATGGAAACATTAATGTCCATCTTAAATTGAGGAGATGGGGGAAAGGAAGTGGAGAGATGAACTAGAAATTGACTAACACTTTATCAATTTATTCCCTAAGGATGTAATGTAATGGTACTAAGATATCTTTATTAGTCCTAGCTTCTTTTGGTGTTTCCTTTTTTTCTTCTTTCTTTTTGGTAGGCTTGCTAACTGTAATACATTGTCCATCTTGTTTTAGTAAGACACATACAATTGCAGTGTATAAATTATCTGCTACCCCAGTTTCTGCTAAAGAAGTCTTTGCTCAGATTCTGTGTTTGCCAAGAATGAGGAAACACTGCAATTCAGATGTAATTATTTTCCATTATTGCACGGACACTTATTGTTGTAAGTGGTGTTTTAGGTTTTAGGTGGCCAACATCCATTCCCCTTTCTTCAGGTGGGATCATCTTCAGTATACTTTAGTCACCCTCCTTCCTGCTTCTCAGTTTATAAGGGTTCAGATGACTGACTTCAGAGGCAGTTACATAAACCAAGCTTGGCCAACCAAATGTTCTGCATCTGGAATTTGACTCTTGAGTAGAACAGCTTACTCACAATGGTGATAGCTTACTTTCCCTACAGTTGAACACTCAGAAGGGGTAACTCCAGGGATACCCTGACCTCCAGAGCCTCCCTGGTTTGTGACCCTCCTCAGATTTGCATTTTAAACATTGTTTTCATTTCTGGAATATCCAAATCCCTTCCAATAAATACAACTTTTTCTCTTAAGTTATATTGAATGCACTTCTACAACCAAAAAGGAAAAAAAAAAAATCTTACTTATCAGAAAACATTTTATTTAAAAAGGCAGAATACCAACAGACTAGTTATCCAGCACTGCCCAAACTGAGGTCTACCACTGAGGTGCCCCTGTAAGAAGGAGGACCAGTTGTTAGCAAACATGCCAGAATTTATAACTTCCAAACAAGTCTACCCATTCTAAGGATGCTTTACCAAAAATACTCTTAGATGTCTGATTAATATCTTTATTCTTTTTCATAACTTTCAGTCCAAAGATGATCTACTTTTACAACTATTCTCTCATGTTTCAATTCTTCCATATTGTCAACAGAGGAGCAGCATTATGATTTATATCAAAGTATTTTCTTTCCATTTCATGGTAAAATATCATGTTTTATAAACGTTTCCTTTTAATATTTTAGCATCTTAGTATTTCAAGTCACACATTATCTGTATACTCTCTGGTATCCAGGATTTTGTCTTGGCCAGGAATACTCAATAGAAAAATCATGTAAGCCACTTATGTAATTTTAAATTTCCCATGAGCCACATTAAAGTTTTAAAAACCAGGTGAAATAGATTTTAACTATATTTTTTTTAACCTAAAACATCTAAAATAATATTTTAACATGCAACCAATATAAAATTATTTGAGATATTTTATATTCTTTTTTATATATTAAGTCTTTGAAATTCAATGTGTATTTCACACTTAGAGTGCATTTTAAATGAGATGCAAATTTCCATTTGAAGTATTTGGTTTGTATAAAGACTTCATAAATTTTACAGTTAACAAACTAGATTCAGCCGGGCGCAGTGGCTCCTGCCTGTAATCTCAGGACTTTGGGAGGCCAAGTCGGGCAGATCACAAAGTCAAGAGATCGAGACCATCCTGGCCAACATGGTGAAACCCCATCTCTACTAAAAATACAAAAATTAGCTGGGTATGGTGGCATGCGCCTGTAGTCCCAGCTACTCAGGAGGCTGAGGCAAGAGAATCTCTTGAACCCAGAGGGCAGAGGTTGCAGTGAGCCGAGATCAGGCCACTGCACTCCAGCCTGGTAACAGAGCGAGACTCCATCTCAAAAAAAAAAAAGTAGATTCAATGGTACATGCCTATATTCTCAGCTACCTGGGAGGTTGAGGCTGGAAGATTGCTTGAGCCCAGGAGTTTGAGTTCAGCCTGGGCAATACAGTGAAACCTCATATCAAAAATTAAAAAAAAAAGAAAAAAGAAAAAAGAAAAGAAAGAAAGAAAATAAAAAGTCAATTCACATACCCAAGGTCTTCTGAACATACTTAAAGATTTTTAATAAATGAATCGTGTCCGTTTTTACATTTAAACTAATGAAAATTAAATGGAATTATAAATTCAGTTTCTTAATTGTGCTAGCCTTTATTGAGTGCTCATTTCATGTGGTTAATGGATTCTCTTTGGATCTCACGGGTCTAGCTAAACTGGGTAGGCATGTGTATTTTAACTGGAGTAAGGAGACACATTCAGACATGTCCCAGACTTCACTCATGAGATTTCGGCATTTTAACATTCCACAATTACTTTTGTTATTGAAGGATACAGGGACTTCTGCTTGAGGTATGTTGAATTTCATTGGACTGTGGGTTTATAATTTTGAACGTATTTGGAAATTTTTGGCCATTATTTCTTCAAAGGTTTTTTTCTATTGTTTCCTCTGCCAAATCACCCCTCATCCACCCAGCCAACCAATTACCTGCATGTTAAGCTGATTGATACGGTCCCACAGCTCAATCTTGCTCTATTCTTTTCTGCTTTTTTTTTAATTTTTTTTCTATTTTTTAGTGTTTTTCTTTCTCTGTGTCTTAATTAGAATTGTTTCTGTTGCTATGTCTTCAAGTTCACTCATCTTTTTTTCTGCAGTGTCCAATCTGCTGTTAATGCTGTCCATGATTTTCTGCATTTTTCACTTCAGATCATGTATTCTTCATCTCCAGAACTTCAATTTGGGTGTTTTAAAATATTTTCCAGGTTTCTCTTCATCATGATCATATCTTTCCTCTCCTTTCTTGGACATATGGAGTATATTCATTACAGCTATCTTAATGAACATATGGAGTATATTTATAACAGCTGTTTTAAAATCTTGCCTTTTGTCATTTCACAGTCTGTTCCTACTGTTTGTCTCCTAGTTCTGGATTGTGTTTCCCTGTTTCTTGGCATGTTTGAACACTGAACAAAGCCAATGCTGGACTTTGTGAATTTTATGCTATTGGGTGCCAAGGCTTTATTCATTGTGCTGTTGTTAATTGATAGTTTTTATATTTCTTTAAGTATTTAGGGGCTTTGTTCTGGGATCCAATTTAGTCAGTTGGAATCATTTGATACTTTTGAGGTTTGCTTTCAGGCTTTGTGGGGTGTGCTCTTTAGTGTAGGGGTTATATGGCCCCACTACTGAAGCAATACCCTTCTGAGAACTGAATCTAATTCCTCCTGTATTAGGAGGTCTTTCCACTCTGGCTAATGGAGCTATTCCTGGACCTGTGCGTGCTCTGGAGATTGATCCGCCTGTCTTCCCAGCAGTTCTTCCTGATGTCAGTAGTTTCCTCACACGTGTATGCAGATTGGTTCTCAGAGGAAGATTTGAAAGTGCTCTTCTGCTCAGTTCCAGAGTTCTGGTCTCTCCCTCTCTCTCTTCCCCCATCCCCCCACCACCACTTTGCCCTCTTTGTCTCTCTCTCTCTCTTTGTCTCCCTCTCTCTCTCTCAGTCTGCTGGGATTGCCATAACAAAACACCATCAACTGGGTAGCTTATTAACAACAGATATTTATTTCTCATGGTTCTGGAGTTTGGGAAGTCCAAGATCAAGATATCAGCAAATTTGGTGTCTTGTGAGGGCTCACTCTCTGGTTCATCGATGGCACCTTCTTTATTGTGTCCTACTGTGTCCTCACATGGAGGAAAGTTATGAATGAGCTCCCTTGGGTCTACTTTATAAAAGCTCTAATCTCATTAATCATTCATAATATCAACTCCCAAAATGCCCCACACCTAATACTATCACTTTAGGGGTGAGAATTTCAATGCATGAATTTAGGGGGTGGGGGCACAAAAATTTAGACCATAGATACCTCATGCCCTCCAGCTTATGGCTTTCTCTCTCTCTTTCTCTCTCTCAATCTCAATCTCTGCAGAAACTTCCTTTCTAGCACTCTTCCCCACAAATTTTCTCAACTCAGCAAGACCACCAGGCTCTACTTGGCTTCCCTTTCCCTGTGTAGGCAGGGGCTGGGGCCATGGAAGTGCTCACATTACTGGTTTCCCTTCCCAGGAAACATTGTCCAGTGCTACCTGTTGTCCAATGTCTGAAAAAATTTTGTTCCCTGTATTTTGTCCAGTTTTCCAGTTGTTTAAGAGTATAAGGTAAATCTAGATCCTGTTATTCTACCATGGCCCAAAAGATATAAACAGTTAATTGCCATTCATTTAATAAATATTGACTGATTGCCTGCTGATGAGAAACTGCAGAATGCTGGTAATCAACTATTGAACTAAAAGAAATGCAGTCCCTGCCTTCGTGGTTAGCATAGCTCAGCAGGGAAGAGCAACAATAATTAAAGAATCATTCAAGTAAATATGTAATATAAACCATGGTAAGAAATAACAGAAGGCAGAGCACCACAACAGCATATAATGGGAAAATCAGAGTTAGTCTGGGCAATCAAGCAAAGTTTCCCAAAACAAGGACATTTTTAACTAAGATTTAAGGAATAAGTAAGATTGGTACCTGCACTGTGCAGGGTAGGAAGACTGCCAAGGAGAACAGAATGTGCAAAAGGTCTGTGGCAGGATGGAATCATTAGAAATCATCCAGTCCAATCCTTAGGTTTGCTAGTGAAGAAACAAACGCTCAGAGGGTCTATGGCTCATGTTAGTGTCAGAGCAGGGACTGAAACCCAGGACTCCTACCATCAGGTCTACTGCTCTTTCCATTCCACCATGTTGGCAAGCAAATGTAGAGAATACTAAAATATCTTATTAAATGATATTTGTCATTTGATGGTCCATGATCTATTATGGGTAATCCATAATTTTGTAATTTATTTTCATTTAAAAATATTAATGGCCAACATTTTGTTCAATATACACTTTTAATTGCCAATATTTTTATGTATTTACAAGGAATATTCTGTAAAGTGTAAATAAATATACAAGAGAGCATAAAACAGAAGAGAAACAACACATATGCATTTATACACTGAAGCCATAACAGCATCATAATGGCCTGGGAGTGTTCACGCAGATCCCTAAGTGGCTAAATTACACCCAGGAGATTCTCACTCAGCAATGTAAGCTGTTAGTGCTTTCAGACATTTTGGGAAATGCATCTATTGCCCCATTCCAAGCTTAATTGGTATAATAAATGTCAATTAAAGCTCCTTTAAGATTTCAAACTGCAAAACTCAAGTGAAACTACTTATGTAGAGACACTCATGAAAGACTCCTCTACTAGAAGTTGCTCCCAAAAGAGACACAGTATATTTACATTTACCATGGGTACATGGGTACACATCATTTGCGTAGGAAATAACGTTACTTTTCCCAGTTCTACTAAATGCATCTTTTTTTTTTTTTTTTTTTTTTTGAGACAGAGTCTCTCTCTGTTGCCCAGTCTGGAGTTCAGTGGCGTGATCTCAGCTCACTGCAACCTCCATCTCCTGGGCTCAAGCGATTCTCCTGCCTCAGCCTCCCAAGTAGCTGAGATTACAGGTGCCCACCATCATGTCCGGCTAATTTTTGTATTTTTAGTAGAGACAGGGTTTCTTCATGTTGGTCAGGCTGGACTCGAACTCCTAGACTCAAGTGATCCACCTGCCTCAGCCTCCCAAAGTGCTGGGATTACAGGCGTGAGACACCATGCCCGGCCTCCATCACTGAGTACATGTATACAAATGACTCGTTTTTTACTTTTACTTAGGAGGCTTAAAACATAATTATTCATTCAGTATAATTATAAAACAGAGTCTTTGTTAACTTCTGAACTTGGCAAAAACATTTTTTGTATTTTATCTACAGCTCATTAATTTACGTATCAAAAAATGCATTTTAGTTTAGGTAGCCCAAGCTGCCAATTGTTTTATATCATCATCCTCTTCTTCTGCCCTCCGGGAAGATGCTGGAACATAAAAGAGATAAAAATTAGTAATTGGTGACATTCACACTTTCAGCATAGAAAACAGGCATGAATTACATATAAAAATATGTTCAATATGAAATCAAAAACATGTGCTAAAAAGAATGGGCCTGGCTATCATTTTAGGCAACTATCTGACCACATGTAGTTGAGTTGGGTAACAGACCTGCTCGGGATCGACGTGCAGTGGAGGACATGCCTGGTTTTCTATCTGGCTGTGCTGGGAGAGAAGAGGAAGGCACATTTGGAAGGCGGATATTTGTCATCTTCTTATTTAATTCCTCCTGTTCCAATTCTTCAAGTTCTGCCATCAACTCATCCTGAACACAGGAGAAAGGAAGAATTACGAAGTTAACGTTTCAAGACGTGGGTTTCCTCAAACACAATAACAAGAACATCTGCTACCCAATTGATACGTGAGAACCCAGTGAAATGGAGTATTTATTTTAAAACTAAGTCTTTTTTGCAACACTGAACAATGATTAAAAAATGAATATTCTGGGTCGTGCAAATTTGTTGTAGTTAATCTTCTAATACTTCAGTAAACAGCCATTCAAGTAATTTCTGCTAGCTGAATATATAACCTTCCCACAGTTTCTGGGAAATTTACACCTTGCCTGTCATCTTTCCAATGTGTTCTTTTCTACTGTTTAGAATCCACAAAATGTTAATTGGTGGAAATAAATGTTTTTCTTCAGGTGAATGCTATAGAAAATAAAACAACAGGTATAGCAAAACCATAACACACAGAAAGTAAAAGGAATCAAAGATACTATGGTTCTTTTATCAAATCACCAAAGCCAATATAAATTATGCTGCGCATTTGGGTTAAGAAAAGTTCAATTCAAGATAGGTATACCGTATTTCTTTCTTTTAGCAATAGTCTGAGAGAGCCTGATTTAATCTTAAACTATTCTGTGTTCCAAAAACTTTTGAGAGACAAAGCTAGTTTGAGACCTTAAAGATGTAAGTCACCTTATGCCAATTCTGAGATGACTCAGATAGTTCAGATCTCACTGGCTCCATAAGTCCTCAAGTGGAGTCCAACCCCTCTCAGAGAGCATTTGGGAGTCACAACTAAACTTGTCATTGACAGAATTATGAGGTCGCCATTATTAGAAATGACTTGGGTCACCTTATATTCAAACAAGTAGATTTCTCTTTCATGGAAGAATAACAAATGAGAGAATCATTCATTCATTATTCAACAAATTTATTGAGCACTGACTCCTGGACAGGTTTTGAATTCAGTGCTGGGATGCAAAGTTGAATCAACACTCCCTATATTCAAGAAGCCTACACTCAAATGTGGGAGGAATGCACATAAACAAATAATTATCCAATATTAATGTGAGAGTATTGTGGGGAAAAAGTAAAGGGGACTGGGTAATGTGGGGAAAGAGAGAAGATATTTAAGCCAAACACAACATTTGATTAGGTCAGTGGGTATCAGAACTGCAGCAAACTAAAGATTGTCTGACCTCTATTAAATTCGCCTCATAAAAAGAAAAGAAAATGTGAAGGTGTATAGCATTGGGTCATATGAAATAGCACAATCAATATAGTGGTGTACTTGATGGATCTCCATAGGCTATTTGAATAAAATGGCATCAGAATGAATACCCTGGTGTCCTATTTCTGCTCACAAAACAATTAGGGACAAATACCATAAATATAGTAATGGCAAAACAAGCTATCCTATGCCGAATGTATGCCCAGAATTGCCAATAATACGTCATCATTATCAACTGCAGCAGAAACATATTAATATTTTCTTTAATAATATGTTAACAACAGAGCAATTGTTTCCTCCACCATTTTCATCTTCTAGGTACCAAACACTAAGACCATTGACAAAAGAATTTTAGAACTTAAGATGTTTTGGAGATAATCCAGTGATCCAATAATCTTTATTATCACAGATAAGAAAACTAAGAGTCAGAAAAGTAAAAGGGACTTACACAAAGTTTTTAACAAATGATAGAGCCCAGATGTCCACATAAGCCCAGAATCCTTTCCACCATATCATAATGTACTCATTAGATGCTTATTAGTCTACATCAGGAGTTGAAAAATTTTTTCTGTAAAGGCCCAAATAGTAATATTGCAGGCTTTGCAGGCTGCATGTTTTCTTCTGCCCCATGGTCTCCTTTGTTGTCATCGTTTTCTACAACACCTTAAAATTGTAAAACCCATCCTGAGCTTATGGGATGTACAAAAACAGGTCATGGGAAGAATTTGGCCTGCAAGCCAAATTTTTGCCGACCCCTTGTCTACACCATTTTTAAAAGGTGTTGATACCACATTCTCATTTCTGGGGATTCCAGGGAACCAGGTCTTACTTGCTAAATGTATTATTTTTAATACCACATAGATGCAGGAAGCTGGATTCTTTGCCATGCTAATCCAAGCTTTGGAAATATTCCTAAATATGTAGTAGTCCTACTTGTGTGTGCTTTGAGCAGAACAATTGAAATTCACAGTGCAGACATCATCATCATAATTATAGTCTATCTGTATTATTGGACTGATTAATCTGAATGGAATGTGTGTGTTAATAATGCCACTCCATATTTATTTGGTTTCATAGTCTGAGTAATAAACAGAGGCAGCCTAACCTCTAATTTAACAGCTACAGAGCATGATACATCTGTTTCATGCAGAATGACGAAGTCTACTTTGTTTTACCCAGATGCGCAAGCACTCAGTTCCTCGTAATTGGGCTGTTTAGGCTTCAACCATTAAAAGTCACTAACTTTACATAATCACATGCTGTTCTTTCCTTAATAGCTGAAAACTTAACTAGGTGGCTGTTTGCCAAACTATATTAATCTTTCCTTTAAATCAGAGCTACTAACACTTTTTTTTTCTCTTAAGAGAAGTACCTTTCTGACAAATATCACTTGTTCTTTCAGTAGTAAGGGACGCTGCCTACTGTATACGACGGGAACCTACTCTTTATAGCAGCCACAATCCTGCATTCTTCATATTGGCTTACGTACCTCATCAAAGTCATCACCAAATCCAACCCGTTGAGAAAATGCTTCTGAGATTTCTTGGGCGATATCCTGTTGCTCTGTGATCTCTTGCATCAAATCATCTATTTTGTTCAGATCCCTGGGAAATCATATTTTGTTGAACATTTTAGAATTTTAACTTATAACTATGAGTTTAGATATAATCCTATATAAAAAGACAGTTTATTTAATATAAGTTCTTAGTTATTTGAGTAGGATATATATTCCTGATGATATCTATAAACTTCAAAGATAACTTATATTTTTAAAACTTAATAATCCATATATTACAAACATTAAGTTCCTATTACATTTGGAACTCACTAAAAATAAAAGTATTTTATAACTATCAGTATTTATAGACCCATTTTGAAATTTTGTCTGGTAGGGCATATGATAAATTTAAATACATGCTGCTGTGTATCAACTCTGCAGGAAACACTGCCACAGACCACCAGGACCACTGGAACCAAATGAGCTTTTGGCAGCTCTCAGGAGCCCCTATCTGACAGCAGCCCTTTGTTGAAGCTAAACCCTGGGTCTAGAGATCTATTTTCTGTAACACTTAGCAGCTCTGAGATCCTGGCTCCCTGAGGGTTTTCCCATAGCAGTGATGCCCTGAGAGGTTACTAAAGAGAGCAGGATTAAACTTATACAGCCCTCAGAAGAATTAGCAACTGCAGCAAATAAAATCTAGGTGGCCACTGGATAAGGATGGATAGCCGCTTTGAAGACATTTTCCAACACCTGAGCTTCACTGGCTGCTAAACACCCGCCTAAGCATCTCGGTGTCTACATGCCAGGTTCTGGAATGTTTCTATAGTAGCTTGTCTCTGAATAATTCCTCCAACTCTGAAACTAGGCCAAACAGATTGGATATAAGAGAAGTGACAATGTCCCTCATTATTAAGTAGCCTAAATATCAAAAGTTTGATTCCCAGTGGAAGTAATTTTTTTGTGAGTTTCTCTGACTCTATAAGAGCTACTTTGACATATTTTCGTGCAATAATCCAAAAGAATACTTTTACCTCCCTATGACCATCCCTTATCTCTAAATCTTATTATCCTATTTATAATAAATATGAAACAAATATATTTATTTCTAAAAGGAGTATGAAAAAACGTATCGCTAAACTTTGGGCCTGGGAACAAATTTTTCTCAAATGCAATACAATGGTATGATGCTGCCAAGCTGCCTGGAGAGAAAGGCTGATTTTGTAATACATTTTAGTATCCAAAAGCAATAGAGAATTTTGACTGTGATAATGAATCTAATGTCTCCCTGAAGCTGTCAAAATGAAGGCTGATTGTTAATGAATTATTCAGAAAAGAAAATGTTGGCAAGGTTGTCTTCACTGCCCCCAACTGCCACCTTTTTCACCTTTTCCCACTCTATGGAAATTTGTCTACATCTCTTAGGCACTCATTGCTCTTGTGCATCCTTGGCCCAGGTTCCACTATCATGTCCAGTATCAGGAAAGGATCAGGTCCCAGACATACTGTCCAGTGTGAATGTAAAGCAAATTGTGAATATTGATTATTGAGTGCTCACTTTGTGCCAGGAACTATACTAAGTGCATTATATCTAGTATCTCATCGAATCCCACAATAACCATGAGGTAAGTAAGTACTATTATCATCTCTAATTTACATATCAGGAAACTGAATAAGGTATGGTAATTTGCCCAAGGGATAGCCAGCAGCTGACCTGGGATTATAGTCCAGAAAATTTGACCCCAAAATCCATGCTCATGACTGTTCTTCTGTGTCAGTGGTTCTCAGACACTGGTTAGCATCAGAATCACATGGACCCAAACATTTTGCCAGGTCAAGGAGCCTGGGCATCTGTGTTCTCTTTATTTATTCTCCAGGTGATTCTGATTCCCTCCAAAGTTTGACAGTCACTATCCCATAGATCCAAAACCCTCACACAGGTTGAAATTGAAGCCTTTTTAAACTGTAGAATTAAAATATTTACAGGTATAGTTTCCAGCAATCATAAAGTAACTGGGAAACATTACAGGCAAAAATGAATGCCCTTTCTTTTTTCATGGTCTTTCTTGTTGTTGTTGCTATAACCTTTAATCTTTCTCTGAGACAGTATTTTATTCAACATGTCAAAGAGCCTCAGATGAGTAAACCCATTCCTGCCAAAATCATCATATGGTTCCAAAAGTTCTTTCCAACACTGAGGGAATTTATGATTCAGAGGAAGACCAGAGTTACTCACATGTTTTCATGAACTGATTTCATCGCTTTTGCTGCAAAGCCCATGTTCCTCAACACCTCAGTGTTGGTGTGTGAGTTCTCCAGGGCTTCTCTCTGGAACTCAATGGTAGACAGTGTGCCATCAATCTGAGTGAGCTGTTTCTCGAACCTCTTCTTTCTCTTTAGTGCCTGTAATGCAGCTAAATAAGAGAGAAGCTACATTTATTAGGAAAGAGAAAGAGACACTACCTCAAGAGATGTTTGCTTAGCACCACTATGGACTTAGACCTGCTTGTACCTAAGGCCAATGAATATACCAAAATAAACCTGAAAAATGAATGACTCACATTGTCCTCTCAATTACCTACACCAACTAGTACCGTCTCCAACATTTTATTATTCTTTTCTTTCAAAGATCTGGCAAGTGTAAGCAGATGAAAAGTCAGTTTTCCTATTCCAAAACATGCCATAGAAATGTTTTGTCAATGTCAGATTTTAGAAAAAGGATAAAAATATGAGTAAAAATCATGCAATAGAAAAGCAAACCTTTAGAGAATGTAAAGACCTTAATGACAATTGATTCTAGCCCCATTTTCTTAAAGGTAAGTTCATTGAGACCAGAGAAGTGAAGTGACTTGCTTGAAGACAGTGGCAGCTGGAACAAGAACTTAGAATGCTGAGCTGTATGTCTTGGTCTGAAATGATTTTGAGACGGCTATTGAGGTTACATCTAACTGTGAGCATCCATGAGTTCAGCACTGCTAGAGTTGTATTCAAGGATCAGATGGCACAATGGTGAGAGAAAAGAGCAGGGCCTTCAGAGAAATGATAACCAAATAATCTTCCCATTAATGTTAGTAAGATAACCTAACTTGCCTCACTCTGAAACCACAAAACAAGTAGAGCCCTCTTGACTGTGGCACCTTGGAAGGCAACCAAAAAAGGCCCTAAAATATCTGTTTTCATAATGCATTTAGGGAGAGAGCGCGAAAAGAGCAGCAGCAGAATGTTAATATGAAAATAAGTGATAATTAAATGGAATTGGCAAAAGAACTCAAATGGTTTTATGGTTTCAATGTAAAGCAGGTAAGTTATCACAACAGAGATTTTGGAGAGAAGTCTGTCTTCTGTTTTGGCCCATTTATTCTTGTAATTGCAACAAATTTGATTGATTCATTCCAGTGCTTTTTCTACGGTGCACAAAGACTCATAGCCATTATACTTTCTTGGTGGATTTTTATTGTAATCAAGTATTACTCGCTATCGCATTCATTCTTTTTTGCCTTGAATTCCATTTTGTTTTATTAAGTTAATATGCCAGTTTTTTATTACAATTTGTCTGTAAAAACCTTTACATAGATCACTATTTCAAAATTGTTTATATTCAATTTTATATACATATTAAAGACATCTATATTACTCTACATGAGTGTTTACTTTTAATGATTGTTTTTGACCCATTTAGATACTCTCTGCTACTTAATGTAAGATTTTCACTCAGTCTTATTTATTGTAGTAACTGGTATGCTATCTAATATCGTCTCTTTATTGCCATCTTTTTTGTGTTTTCTGTTTGTTATACTTTTTGTTCTCTTTCTGCTTTGTCTTTATATAGATTCATTAAATTTTCTTTGTTCATTGTTTCCCTTTAATTGTTGGACAATTATATATACTGAATTTATTCTCTTAATGGATACCCTTAAGACACGTATAATTGAACAAGTTTTCTTCTATGTTGAAAATTAATCAGTATCTGTAATTTATTGTTCCCAAATAAGATTCCCTTCCCACTCCAAACTCTGAAAGGTTTGACTGAAATAATCTGCAATTTTATTAGTCCCTGACGATTCACAGAGTTTTTTTTATTATACTTTCCAATGTTAAGGAAATCTTTCTTAACAATTGTCCTAAGCTTCATAGACACAATTTTAACAATCATTTATAAATTTCTTACTATTGCTTCTTGTATTCTATATTGTCCTCTTTCTTGGATTGCTTCTTTATTTTACTGGAGTAAAACTTACAGTATTACACTTTCCAGAAAAGGTGCATAGATATAAATTATTTGAATGCCTGTAAGTCTGAATATGTCTTTATTTTGCCTCAAACTTGAGTGACAGTTTGAATTTTTACAGAATGCTAGGTTCAAAATATTTCAAAAGATTATCTTTGAATAGCTAACTTTTCAAAAGCTTGATAATAAAATTATTCTCATCCCTTTGCAGATAATCTCTTTTCTTATTTCCTCTCCAAAAATGTTAAAGACTTTCTTTTACACTTTGGAGTTACAAAATTTAACCAGTATGCATCTAGGTATGTGTCTTTTGTTTTTTGCTTTTTCCAACTGAGCATTCAGTGAGTATTTTCGACCTGAAGACTCAAGTCTTCCTTCAGCTTGAAAAAATCGTATCCTATTATTTTTTTAATCACTCCTTTCTCCCCTGTATTTCTGTCTACTCTCTTCTGAAATTTCTATTTATTCTTATTTAATTATATATACAATTACACACACAACCTGAAAACATTCTGTTTTCTCTCTTTTGAAATGCCATAATATAAGACGAATATCGTATTCTTTGGCTCTATCCTACATATTTTTTTGTTTTGACACATGGAGTCACTCTGTCACTCGGGCTGGATGCAGTGGTACAATCACAGCTCACTGCAGCCTTGAACTCCTGGCTCAAGCAATCCTGCAACTACAGGCACATGTCACTGTACCCAGCTATTTTTTTTTAATTTTTTTGTAGAGACAGGGTCTTGCTATACTGCCCAAGCTGGTCTCAAATTCCTGGCCTCAAGCAATCCTACTCCCCTTGGCCTCCCAATGTGCTGAGATTGCAGGTGTGAGCCACCACACTCAGCCCTCCTTGTCTTTTTGATCTATGTTCTGGGAGAATTCCTTGACTTTATTTTCAGATCACTAATTTAGTCTTCAGCAATATTCATTCTACTTTTTTACCTTTTATTAAAAAAAAATTATGTTTCTAACTTCTAAAAACTTGTTCTTTAGTTGCTCATTTTTAAATGGCAGCCTATTCTTGTTTTATAGATGTAATTGCCTCTTTAATCTCCCTGAAGATACTAACACTAGTTTTATTTGTAACATATTTTATTTCTGACATTACCTCTGTTCTCCTGGGTTCCATCGTTTGTGTTGCTTATCTTGATTTTTCTCTTTCATGCAATTACCTTTCCTCAAATTTCTTCTGATCTATTATAGGTTCATATTTGTAAATATTATGACAGACTGGAAGAGTTCATATAAGTGGCTGTGCATCTTGTCGTTATGTGAGAGTGTTTCCCCACAAGGCCTCTCTCCTAAAGGGAAGGTTGCCCATAGCTCTGTGTAAGAAAAAGGTGGGGCAGGTACATAAGCAGAGGATTATTATGGTTACCAAAGAAAGGCTTGCCTCTGGGTGTGGGACATCTTTATTTTTCTTATAAGTGGTGACAGTCCTTCCTCACCCCTTCCTGCCCACTGTGGAGGTTTGGGGATCCTCAAGCTCTGCTCCAACTCCCTCTCCAGGTACAACACCACAATTTAAGTTCTTGATGAACAGCACTTACAATTTTTTCTTTTTTTTCATTTTTCCTTGTTATATACAAACTTTTTATAGAAGAAAATTTGTTTAATCTGTCTTTTAGGAAAGAACTGAAATAATTTTGTAAGTCAAATGGCTTAAAGTCCTTTTCACAACATCACACTCAACAGAGGCTTACCAACAAAAAGAATAAAATACTTAGGAATACAGCTAAACAGAGAGGTGAAAGATCGCTACAAGAAGAATGTATTAGTCAATTCCCCTGCTGCTATAAAGACATTCCTGAGATTGGGTAATTTATACAGGAAAGAGGTTTAATTGACTAGCAGTTCTGCAGGGCTGGTGAGGCCTCAGGAAACTTACAATCATGGTGGAAGGGGAAACAAATACGTCCTTCTTCACATGGCAGCCCAAAGGAGAAGAATGAGAGCCTAGCAAAGGGGGAAGCCCCTTATGAAACTATCAGATCTTGTGAGAACTAACTCACTATCATGAGAATAGGATGAGGGAAACCATCCCCATGATTCAGTTATCTCAACCTGGTCCCTCATGACACATGGGGATTGTGGGGACTAGAATTCAAGATGAGATTTGGGTGGGGACACAGCCAAACCATATCATTCCACCCCTGGCCCCTCCCAAATTTCACATCCTCACATTTCAAAACACAATCATGCCCTTCCAACAGACCCTGGAGTCTTAATTCATTCCAGCATTAACTTAAAAGTGCAAGTCCAAAGTCTCATCTGAGACAAGGCAAGTCCCTTCTGCCTATGAGCCTCTAAAATCAAAAGCAAGTTCAATGGGTGTAGAAGCATTGTGTAAATACACCTGTTCCAAATGGGAGAAATTGGCCAAAACAAAGGGGCTACAGGCCCCATGCAAGTCCAAAATACAATAGTGCAGTCATTAAATCTTAAAGTTCCAAAACGACCTCTTTTGACTCCATGTCTCACATCAGGTTATGCTGATGCAAAAGGTGGTCTACCACAGCCTTGGGAAGCTCCACTCCTGGAGCTTTACAGGGTACAGTCCCATTTCTGGCTGCCTTCACACCTGGCATTGAGGGTCTGCGTCTTTTGCAGGCACACAGTGCAAGCTGTTGATGGATCTATCATTCTGGGTTGTGGAGAATGATGGCCCTGTTCTCACAGCTCCACTAGACAGTGCCCTAGTGGGGACTCTGTGTGGGAGCTCCAGCCCCACATTTCCCTTCTGCACTGCCATAGCAGAGGTTCTCCATGAGGGCTCTGCCCCTGCAGCAAACTTCTCCCTGGACATCAAGTGTTTCCATCCATCCTCAGAAACCTAGGCAGAAGTACCCAAACCTCAATTCTTTACTTCTACACACCTGCAGGCTCAACACCATGTGGAAGCTGCCAAGGCTTGGGGCTTGCACCCTCTGAAGCCATGGCCCAATCTGTACCTTGGGCCCTTTGATTCCCTTTCAGCCTCCTTGGCCCCTTTTAACTGGAGCAGCTGGGATGCAGGGCACCAAGTCCCTAGGCTGCACACAGTAGGGGGCCCTGGGTCAGTCTCAGGAAACCATTTTTCCCTCCTAGGCCTCCAGGCCTGCGATGGGAGGGGCTGCCACAAAGGTGTCTGACATGCCCTGGAGACATTTTCACCATTGTCTTAGTGACTAACATGGGACTTCTCCTTACTTATGCACATCTCTGCAGCAAGCTTGAATTTCTCCTCAGAAAATGAGGTTTTCTTTTCTATTACATCATCAGGCTGCAAATTTTCCAAACTTTTATGCTCTGCTTCCCCTTGAACACTTTGCCACTTAGAAATTCCCTCCACCAGATACTCTAAATCATCTCTCTCAAGTTCAAAATTCCGCACATCTCTAGGGCAGGGGCAAAATGCCCCCAGTCTCTTTGCATAGCAATTGTGACCTTTACTCCAATATTCAACAAGTTCCTCATCTCCATCTGAGACCAACTCAGCCTGGACTTCATTGTCTATACTATCAGCGTTTTGGTCAAAGCCATTCTACAAGTCTCTAGGAAGTTCCAAACTTTCCCACATTTTCCTGTCTTCTTCTGAGCCCTCCAAACTGTTCCAATCTCTCCCTGTTACCCAGTTCCAAAGACACGTCCACATTTTCAGGTATCTTTACAGCAGTGCCCTACTCCCTGTGATACCAATTTACTGTATTATCCCATTCTCCCACTGCTATAAGGACATACCCAAGAATGGGTAATTTACAAAGGAAAGAGATTTAACAGACTCAGTTCCGCAGGGCTGGTGAGGTCTCAGGAAATCTCAGGAAACTTACAGTCATGGTGGAAGGGGAAGCAAACACATCGTTCTTCACGTGGTGGCAGGAAGGAGAAGAATGAGAGCCCAGCAAAGAGGGAAATCCCTTATTAAACCATCAGATCTTGTGAGAACTAACTCACTATTGAGACAGGATGGGGGAACCACCCACATGATTCAATTATCTCAACCTAGTCCCTCCCATGACATGTGGAGATTATGGGAACTACAATTCAAGGTGAGATTTGGGTAGAGACGCAGCCAAACCATATCACAGAATTATGAAACACTGCTGAAAGAAATCAGAGATTCTACAAACAAATGGAAAAAATTCCATGTTCATGGATGGGAAGAATCAATATTGTTAAAAAAATTGGCCATACTGCCTAAAACAATTAACAGATTCAATACTATTCCTATTAAACTACCAACATCATTTTTCATAGAATTAGAAAAAAATATACTAAAATGCATAGGGAACCAAAAATGAGCCCAAATAGCCAAAGCAATGCTTAGCAAAAAGAACAAAGCTAAAGGTACCACACTGCCTGACTTTAAACTATATTACAAGGCTATAGTACCCAAACAGCATGGTACTGGTACAGAAACAAACACATAGACAAATGGAACAGAATAGAGAACCCAGAATTAAAAGTACACACCTACAACCATTTGATCTTTAACAAAACCAACAATAACAAGCAATGGGAAAAGAACTCCCTAATCAACAAATGATACTGTGATAACTGGCTAGTCATTCATGGAAGATTTAAACTGGACCGCTTCCTGTTATCATATACAAAAATCAACACAAAATGAATTAAAGAGTTAAATATAAGACCTAAAACTATAAAAACCCAAGAAGAAAACCTAGGAAATACCATTCTGGACATATGCCTCAGCAAAAAGATTTCATGATAAAGTCTCCAAAACCAATTGCAACAAAAACAAAAACAGATAAGTGGGGTCTAATTAAACAGTTTCTGCATGGCAAAAGAAACCATCAACAGAGTAAGCAGAAATCTACAGAATGAGAGAAAATATTAACAAACTATGCATCTGGCAAAGGTCTAATATACAGAATCTATAAGGAATTTAAACAATTCAACAGGTAATAAACAAGTAACCTCATTTTAAAATGGGCAAAGGACATGAACAGACACTTCTCAAAAGAAGGCATACATGTGGCCAACAAGCATATTTAAAACAGTTCAACATCACTAATCGTAGAGAAATGTACATCAAAATAAAAATGTAAATCAAAATCATGAGAGATACCATCTCATATCAGTCAGTGACTAAGATTAAAATGTCAAAAAAAAAAAACATCTGCCAACAGATTTTGGCAAGATTGTGGCAAAAACGTAATGATTATACGGAGCTGGTAGGAATATAAATCAGTTCCTCTCCTGTGGAAAGCAGTTTGGAGGTTTCTCAAAAAACTTAAAATAGAACTACCATTCAACCCAGCACTCCCATTACTGGGTATATACCCAAAGGAATATAAATCACTCTACTAAAAGGACATATGCACCCTTACGTTCATCACAGCATTATTCACAATAGCAAAGACATGGAATCAACCTAGATGCCCATCAACCATAAATTGCATAAATAAAATGTGGTATGTATATACCACAGAATACTATGCGGCCATTAAAAGTGAAATTATAGTCTTTGCAACAACATGGATACAACTGGAGGCCATTATCCTAAGTGAAGTAATGTAGCGACAGAAAACCAAATACCGCACATTCTCACTTATAAGTGGGAATGGTACCCGTGGACACAACGATGAGAACAGTAAATACCAGAGCTTAACTGAGAGGGGAGGGTGAGAGGAGGATAAGGATCGAAAAACTACCTATTGGGTACTATGATCACTACCTGGGTGACAAAATCATTTATACACCAAATACCAACAATGTGGATTACCCATGTAACAAACCTGCACATGTACCTACTGAACTTAAAAGTTGAAAAAAAAAAGAGGCTTATCACATTAATAATCAGAGCTGTGTGAGGGTTTTCTCCACCACACAGGGAGAATGACCAACTGACCTGTGGATCCGTATCTGCTGGTGCATTTATCATACTATAGTAGAATTATTTCTAAAATCTATACTGCCTCACCTCTCCTATGCCTAAGTATAAACTCTTGGAGAAAAGAGCGTCTTATTTACCTGTTTCCCCAGCACCTTGTCCAGTTCCTGGCACCTGGCCAACAAAATACGTAACAAAAATCAACACTTATGGAGCATTTGCCATATGTTAAATTGGTGATAAGTGCTTTATTGCATTATGTGATTTATCGCATTTAATTCTCACAAGAGTCCCAAGAGTAGATATTGGCCATTTTACAGAAATAAAATGAATAGATAGTAAGTGAATAAATTTGATAATTTTGCACATGGGACAAGGACAGCATGGTATAACGGAAAGAGTGTGGCCTTTCAACACCAGAGTGCGAATCCCTCTTCCATGACTTCACAGATGTGTATTCTTGGGCAAGTCACATCCCTTCTCTGAGCTTTAGTTTGCTGTTCTGAAAATGGGGATTATATCAGGCTGGGTGATTACAAGAACTAGTGATAATTTATGGAAAACATCTTATACAGTCCCTGTGAATGGCAGGGATGTAGCAAGTAAATAAATAGTAGCAATTTATACAACATTCATAATTACTAAGGTTGCTTTTTTTTTTTAGACTGTCTCGCTCTGTCACCCAGGCTGGAGTGCAGTGGCGTGATCTCAGCTCACTGCAAGCTCCGCCTCCCGGGTTTACGCCATTCTCCTGCCGCAGCCTCCTGAGTAGCTGGGACTACAGGAATGCGCCACTATGCCCAGCTACTTTTTTGTATTTTTAGTAGAGACGGGGTGTCACCGTGTTAGCCAGGATGGTCTTGATCTCCTGACCTCGTGATTCACCTGCCTCGGCCTCTCAAAGTGCTGAGATTACAGGTGTGATCCACCACACCCAGCCCTGAGTTTGCATATCTTATTTCTGAGACTACCACATAACAAATTACCCATTTGTTTTACCATACCTCATCACAACAGAAACATAATATTACAAAACATTTCTACATTTCAATAGGTACAGCCAACATTATTATTCAACAGAATATCCTAAGAAGCTAAACTGCAAATATACATCTCCACCTAACATACCTGGAAGTGGAATGTTCAGAGTGCATGTCCTCCCTATCTTGTCAGGCTGGTTCAGTATCTATACATATTTGGAACCAAACGGGTACCCATCGACCCTAAGGCATCTTTTTTTTTTTTTTTTTTTTTTTTGAGCAATTTTTTAAGTTCTCCATTTAAAAATATGTCATATTTCTTAGTAAAAATTAATTTTAGATAACCTTCTGAAAATCTAGAAAAGCAATTTGGTGGGGGGTGGAGATCTGAAGCTCTAGACCTATGTTTTAATTCTACCTAAACCACTTAATACCTGTGTGTAATAATCGTGATGCATGACCTGAACTCATCTTAAGTGACGTTCCCTCACCTGCATGACAAGAAAAATAGTACCTAGAAGACAATGATAGAACATCATGCGCTAGAGTTGTTTACCTTCAAATCTAGGCTCCCTCATTCACATGTAAGACTATGTGGCTTTACATAAGTTGCTTACTGAAAAATGGAGATATAACTCATTTGGTTGTTGAGAAGTAAATGAAATAGCATTCATAAATTGTTTAGTGCAGTGGCACATAGTGAGTGATTACTAAATATTAGGGATCTTTATCATCATCATTTCCTTTGTAGGTTGTCAGAATCACATGGTGGGACTCTCATGGTATGACACTGAACCTCACAGTTGTTAGTCATTAGTAATAATAAGTTCTGATTTGGGTATAATTTTAAACACCTATGTTAGCATATGGTTTCTGCTTTTCAAAATATTTTGGAAAAATTTTAAAAATCACCAACACTTGGGATCTCAACTTACACTGTAATTCCCACACCACACACTACATATTGGCCCAACCAGAGTCCCAAACTCAGAGGGAGCCAGGCAGGTAATGAAATTAAGTGAAGCATCTAGAAGGTCAGGGAAAAGGCCTTCTTTGATTTTTGCCTGTGAGAAAGAAAGAAAAAGACAGAAATGTTTCTCTTCTATAAAAATAAAAACTAGAGCAATGGTGGCAATACAGAGCAACAGACACTGGCCTCAGTATAAGGGAGTCAGGAGGAAGAACTGGAGACCCCAGTGACCTGGGATCATAAACCTGATCTAATGGAAGCATCACTGCTGGGATTCAGTGCCAGGCTTGTAGACCTGTAGTCCCAGCCTACCACATGTTCAAAAGAAGCAAGAAATCTAGATTTCCATGCAAAATTCCCCAATTTTTACATGCTATTTTAAATTTTTCTAAAAACCTGTGTGAATGAAACCAGTAACTTCTGCATGGCTGGATCAAAGCCTAGGATACTTGACATTTACTGTGATTTCTGCCTGGCACGTTAAGCTTCTCCCAAACATTAAGACAGGAGGCTTTTTTTTCAAATAGCCAAGAAGTATGAGTCTCTCAGTGAGCTGTTTCTTATATGAAATGATGATGCCACTGATACGTCATGAGCCGGACAGGACTTAACCTTGTTCCCTAATAAACAATTTGGGAAAGAAGCAACTGTATTTTTTCAAAGGCATGCAACAAGTGCTGCAAATCAAGCATTGTTCCTGATTTGGCCTAAAAGGACATTTTCAGAGCCGTGAAATTTAACCTGTGTAGAAGGTGTAGTTCAATCTTCCAAACTCCTGTATGTGCTTTTAGGCAGCTGGTGAGACCTGGACAACATTCTTTCTAAGACAAAGGAATCTACTGTATTCCTCTGTGGTAGAGAAACAGCCAGGGTTTTTGTCTCCTTGCATAATAGTGATGTTCCTTCAGCAGTGGAGTTGCGACACAATGTCCTTTATGTACTATTGCTAACAGGATACGTGAAGAGTCCTTACAGCAGCCCATTGGGGATTGGAACTAAAATGCAAAATTTACCCATTTGAACCAAAATTTAACTATTCCTATGCAACTCCACTATGCTGCCAAGGGAGGAAGGCTTTCAGTCACTTATGCCAAATAATTTCAACTAACAGAAAAGAGTTTCAGTTTCATTGCTCATGTAATGTATAGGGCGTTTTGGTTTTAAAAGTCAACTTGTTCTTCATTCATTTGGGGTACATAAATGTGCGTATTGTTAATCCATTAGTCAGCACACAGGAAGAACCTTTTAGGAACCATTATATCCAGTGAACACAGACAAACCTGTTTTTGAAATATGAAACTGCATTATAATAGCTCTTCTCTGTCCCAGGAATGATCTCTAGAGAAGGGCTAAAAGATGAGGCTCTGAAGAGTAAGCCCAGATATGAGAATGTTTAAGAGACATGTCACACATAATTGCTTATGTTGTTTTTTGCTTTTAACTGGGAAGGCTCATGATCATGTTTTATTTGAGGAACTTTAGTGTAAGCCCTGTTCTTACCCATATACAAATCACCTCATTAATTAAACAATACCTTCTATTTATGGCAATTGTTTTGGTTTTCAAAAAGCTCAGTCTGAATAAGCATCATCATAGACATTTCCCAAATGGAATAAAAACAAAATGTATCTGCTCAATGTTACAGGTTAGATTGAAAAGAACTGGGAGAATATTAGAAAATTTTAACACGCATTTGGCCAGAGGCATCCTATTATGAATTCCACTGAACTTCTTTACTTTTAAAAAATACTCTGTATTCATTTATTTCAGTCACTTAACAAGCATGTATTAAAGATCTATGACATGCCTGGTACTGTGTTAGGCACTGGAGGGACAAAGAAATAAGGCTACAGTCTGAGAGAGAGACAAAATATGAAATGGGTAATCACCTATTCATCATTCAGGAAACATTTATCCAGCACCTGTTATGCTATAGGCACTGTTCCTAGGGATACTAACATGTGTAAGTTACATTCTTCACCTCAAGTAGTAGAGAAGATGTAGAGGAGAATAAGAAGATAGATGTACAAGGTGCAACAGGTATGCAGAATAATTTACAGGCTGTCTTGGGAGGCTTAGGGAAGGCTTCACAGAAATCGCTGGAGCAGTAACCTTGTTCAACAGGCCTTACTTGGTGAGCAGTTCTATTTACATTACTGTTTCTTTTCATATATGGAAAGAAATATGGCTACATGTCTTCTATGTAGTTAAAGTCCCCGGTGACTGTCTATATGTATACTCAACACACTGGTAAATAAGGAACATGAATGATAAAAAGGTATTACACAACAGGTTCCTTCCATCCCCCAACCCTTTCTCCTACTACAAATCTCATACCAATGAAAAGTTTCTGACTGAGATATATTAGAAATTAGGAACTATAAACCTTAAATATAGAGCACATCTTCGTTTTAAAGATTTGCACTCCAGCTTGCCACAGCAGCTGAGTCTTATATGTAACCTCCATATTTCTGGAGGTCTCATCAATATTAAATGTCACATGGAGGGTAAATAGCAATCTAGAAGAAGACCAACACACAACAGTGATATATAGGATTATATAATGCTAAAGCAGATGCCTGAGAAAGCAGTAAAAAGGAATGAGACTTCAGAAAGTAAATAAGAGATATTATAAGGGCATTTGGAAGTTCAATATTGCTATAAGCAAGCTAGTAACTTTGGACTGAATTATGTGTTAAGAAAAGGTGATTGATTAATACTATAAAGTATAAAAGAGGAGAAAAATAGGCTGGATGATCAGTGCCCTCTCTCTTCTCCAGAGAGATAGCAAATGGGCAAAGGAAATTAAGGTTATTTTCCAACAGAAATGATGCTCCTCATTCTAAAGAGCTTGAGGTTGTTTTTGAAGATGAGGCAATTCTCGCTACCAGGATATCATGCAAGAGAATATTAAAAAAGGTAAATCTGAGAAGGGAAGTTCATGATCTAAAAGTGCCTTGAGTTGTCAAAAAAGGAAGATACGCTTGCATAATAGACTTATTTTAAATACTCACTGAAATTCTCATCTCTTATAATTAATTGCTTCAGAAGTCAATTGCTGGGCAAGAGAAATTAACATATTTGATGAACATACCAATACATTAATTAAAATCTATTTGATATTCTTTATAAAAACCCAATTAATTGTTTGATACCAGTCAGAATAGATAACTAATTGAATAAACGAGTTTTTTATTTGCTGCTAGTGTTATTAATAACCCCACAAATTGGTAAATTTTGTGGGCCTGTTATCATCTAGAATATTTTTTAAGTATAAATATGAAACCAGCAAATTTTAACAGAAGAAACTCAGAAATAGCTGATTATGCTTAATTTTACAAAGTAGATGTGTGTACCTACAGATGTAATTTATTATATATAATATGTATATATTTAATATGGTTCTATTATCTACTTGTAAAAATGTATTCCTTAGTCATATGATGCAGCAATATTTCATAGTACTGTGCCTATGGCTTACAGGTGCTTTACCACCTGAAGTTCAAGAACCAGAAAACTGTATTCCTTTAGCCCCTTTCAGGTCTCACTGTTTGTGTTTCTATGACTATTCCTTTGAGACCCTAAGGTCAAAAAATCTTTAAAAATATATAGCTCCTCAAGTTGACTGTTAGTATTTGAAATTCTTTAAGAATAGATTCACCTTGAAATTGATGATGAACTATACTATTCTTTAATGCTTTCAAATACAAGTAGCACCAACAAATCAATATAGTTTTCATAAATAAACATTTTCAAACTGCTCACAAAAAATAACAAAGCATAGGCTCTTATATATGGGGTCTTTGAAATACTTGCAAATTAGTTGACCACGATCATAATTTTTTCTACAGTTAACACAGTAGAAGTTTTGAGTTACAGTAATATCTTTGTTCAAACTCCAAGGTTATATTTGCTTTCACTTTATACATATCAAATATAGGGAAAGAAATGATAATGTAAATAGCACTGCTAAGCAAGCAAGGCCTGTTGAACAATGTTACTACGACAGCAAATGAGACGCGCCCAGTATGACTATGTAGCATATAACACCATGTGATACAGCCAAAAAGATTCACTAAGACTTCATACTTAAATAAAGAATAAAATGTCCAAAGTGCTTGTTAAATATTTAGTTGCATAATTTTACTCCTCCAAATTTCCATCTAGGCTAAACATACACATGTAAACTTTATTTCATTTAAGCGAGATAGTTGACATTGAATTTTATTTTTTAAATCAAGAGTTTAACTTTTAATACAAGGCTTCCCAACTGTTAACAGAAAATGACCTACTTTTCCTTGCCTGTAATTTTAAAATTACCATTCTCATTTGCTTGCTTTTTGGGGGCTTGTCTTGTTTTGCAAGTAGTGATTACAGTGTTGGTATTTTAAGTCACTAGATTCGTACATTGGGGAAGAGATGATGGAGTCTGTGCAGAGCAATAGTAGTGGGGGCTTCTAGCTACCTGGAAATTCCTACAAATTAGAAATACCTGAAAAAAGGGCTTAGCAGTGGTTAGAAGAGCCATTGGTCTAAGTATAATAGCTCTTACTGCTTTAAACCATGATCTTAGAAGCTTTGGATAGGGTCCTAAATATTTCCAACAAGCAACTCCCTATCAGCACCAGCTGCCTGAAGTAAAGAATCAAAATGTCTAGTACAGGAAAAGTCAATTATTCAAAGAGTGGCATACTGTGTGTTTCATATTTAATCCAGACTTTTGTTTGTTTGGGTTTTTTAATTTTATTTTTTCTTCTTCTGCAAACTTTTAAACTAACTGTGTATTTGTTAAAACTTCTATCAAATGGCCGGGCACAGTGGCTCACGCCTGTAATCCCAGCACTTTGGGAGGCCGAGGCGGGCGGATCATGAGGTCAGGAGATCGAGACCATCCTGGCTAACACAGTGAAACCCCATCTGTACTAAAAATACAAAAAATTAGCTGGGTGTGGTGGTGGGCGCCTGTAGTCCCAGCTACCCAGGAGGCTGAGGCAGGAGAATGGCATGAACCCAGGAGGCAGAGCTTGCAGTGAGCTGAGATCGCACCACTGCACTCCAGCCTGGGTGACAGAGCAAGACTCTGTCTCAAAAAAAAAAAAAAAAAAAAAAAAAACCGAAACTAGTTAAGTTTACTAAAACAGATTGAGAATGTGATAATTAAAAATAAATTAACAACATCATCTGTATATTTTAAGTTTTGTGATAATTTTATTCCTTAAAAGTACAAATAGATTCACACGTACTTAGGCATAGTACACAAAATTAATGCCAAAATAGGTAATTCTTACCCATTCCAACGCTGACCCCCAAAGCCAAACCTTATAATTTTTATTTAACTGAGTATTAGATCCCTTGTCTTATTTATCACTGGTTAGAGTATCTGGTACTTTTCTGTTATCTTTAAAAATCACCTGAAATAAGTAGTCCTAAATACCGAGAAATAAACTAGTTGTACTAAGCGCATGTCTAGGTAAGCTCACAGTACTCTCTTGCCATAATTCCTTGAAACTGTGTAAATCCCATTACTTTGGCATAAACATGGTGTTAGTAATACCTTTTCTAACTTATTCTACCTTATTTTGGCTGACTCAATAAACTGCAAAATAGTATAAATGAAGGGAATTTTATTATTTGCTTGATGTAAATATTTCCCCATATGTAGTGCTTTTCATTCTTGTGGAATTTAAATGAGTAATAATAATTAATGTTTAAATATTTACAATACTGCTCCAAATTCATGAAAAAACACTAGATGTAATGTTATATAACATAAGAAACAGCAGCAATTGCTCTTCTAGAAGTTGCTACAATCCATCAGCAAACTGTGTCACACACACTAAAAGCAAAATTCTAGAACAAAAATACTCCAGTTTCTGAGGAGTTAGAAGATGATGATTACTCTAAGGCAATATGAGTTCATAGCTATGAAAAATACCAAAATAATTTCATAGGCTTCTTTTCTTTTGGTTGCTGGATACTGACTCAAGAAAAATCGTAGACCATCCACCAGCCTCCAAACATTACACACTTCAAAATCACCCAATCTTTGAATACCAAGATCCTGAACCTTATTCCAGATCCCTTCAAACAGAATCTCCTCGTGTGGCATTTTTAAAAAGCTCTCCAGAGAATCTGATGAAGGTAACACATTCTCAGTTCAGAAGCCAACATTTGTGAACCCCAGATGCGTAAATATAGTTCAGTTTTAGGAATATTATTCACAAGGAATATTGAGGGCATTGCTGAATAAAAGAGAAAAAGCTAGAGAAATAAGATGATAAGGACTAGAAATGTGGGTCAGGTGTATTTATAGCTAGATGAACACCTGAATTCATTGAACGTTGATCTGTCGAACTGGGATTATGCCTTAGCTCTGGGGGTTCCCAAACCCCGGTTCATGTCCTGTTGGGAACTGGGCTGCAAAGCAGGAGATGAGCAGCAGGCCAGCAAGCCTTATGGCCTGAGCTCCACGTTCTGTTACATGAGCAGCCGCATTACATTCTCAAAGGAGCAGAACCCTATTGTGAACTGCGCATGCCAGCATCTAGGTTGTGCACTTCTTATGATAATCCAATACCTGACGATCTGAGGTGGAACAGTTTAATTCCAAAACCATCCCCTCTGCCCCCAAACAGCCATGGAGGAATTGTCTTCCACGAAACTGGTCCCTGGTGCCAAAAGGGTTGGGGACTGCCGCCTCAGCTGACGAAACACGGTTGCTATCATGCAAAGGCCATCCTGAAATGCAGTCTCTAGTGGTTCTGTCCTTGGTTCTGTTTTATTCAATGTTTTAACAACAACTTCCACAACAACAATAGAGACTGCAGATCAAATTTGTGGCTAACTTAACTCAAAGAAATAGCTTGCATATAAGACAATAAAATTGGAATTAAAATCTTAATTCTAAAACAACTAAAAATAAGAGGATGTTTAATAGAAATAAATGTCAAATACTAAATGCAGCTGAACATATTGATTTCCATGGGAGAGTAATTTGGCTGGGAGTTTTAACTCTTTCCACACCCAATGGGAAAAAAGCGAGTGAAATGGGTATCTGAAAAATCATATTCAAATTGAGACTGTATTAACAGAACAAAAGAAATAACAAGCCCGGGCCACTCTGTGCTGGCCAGTACCTAAGTGTGCGAGTACAGTGTTGGTCTATATTGGATCCTGGCAACAGCTCAGAGAGGAGAGGGAGGTAGTGGGGAAGCTCAAAGTTTAAAACAACAGCTTAAGTGAAGAGCGTCCCCAGGGCTAGATGCCCATGTCTCAGGTTTCCCCACTGTGGGGTGAAAGCCCAAGTGGCGCCTCTGGTAAGGGAGGGAAATTAGGGATGAAGGTTGAGGGGAGGATCATGTTTCCACTGATCTATCTTTTCCAGGAGAGGGGTAGTTGACTGGGGAGTAAGATCTGGCCTAGGTATTGGTTGTTAATGCCCCAGGGATAAGAGTTTTTTTTCAGTCATTGGTTTTTGTTTTGTTTTGTTTTTTTCCCCAGACCCTAGAATACTGAGTATGGTACAAAATAATCAGGCAATCAAAGGCACACAAAACAATGTATTTTAATGCCTGGTTCTAATTTGAATACTGGATAAGTCTGAGACAGGGTGAAAACTGTCTCTACTAAAAATACAAAAAAAAAAAAAAATAGCTGGGCATCGTGGCACACACCTGTAGTCCCAGCTACTCAGGAGGCTGAGAAAGGAGAATCACTTGAACCCAAGAGGCAGAGGTTGCAGTGAGCCGAGATCATGCCACTGTACTCCAGCCTAGTGATAGAACAAGACTCTATCTCAAAAAGAAAAAGAAAAAAAAAAAAGAATAAGCAGAGGGAAAAGTGGAAAGATATTTCATTCAATTATTTGAGTGATGATGGAGGAAGGGAGAAACAATACGAATGGGTGAGGAAGAAAACAGAATAAATAGAGAGGAATCCCTTCCAGTTTAACAGCTCATTGAATAATACTTCATAGATTCTCAAATTGGGGAGCAGTCATTGAGTTAATTGTTCAAAGTCCAGATTTCTGGACCCTATAATTAACCTACTAAATTAGAATCTTTAGTGAATACTTATGAGTGAAATATAGAAGGAATTCTGATGCAGGTGATCTGAGTACCACATTTTGAGAGACTGTCTTAAGAATGGAGGTTACTAGGTAAGTTATATCTCCCAAGGAAACTTCCATCAATCTCTTGCAGTCTACGGCTCTGTTGTTTTACCTGAGCCATGGTTTTGTTATCACTAGTTTGACACTCAGCTAGCTGACTCTCTTTACACAGATGTCCTTCTGATCTGCAGTGTCTGAGGACTGCAGAGTTGAGTTCTATGACAACTATAATAAAAAGCAAAATTAAGAGACTGAGGAGGTTCTTCCCACAAGCTAAAAGTAGGATTGTGCACACTCCTTCTCTCCAAGGAAGATCAAGTCCACATCACGATTCTGAAAGCAAATTCATCCTTACCAATACAGCCCAGGCTTCAAAGTGAGAGCACTTATTCAATAGAGGACTCTGTCCTGGAGACTCACTTCACCAAATGGACACCTGATGAAGAGATAGAACAGCCTCCGAACCCAATTTTCACTGGAATCGTGTGTAATGACACTGAGTAGAGGTTTTGGCCAAATTTGCTTTCTCTCCATCTCAACCCTTAATCCTAATCAGCCCACAAATAACGCCAGACTCGATCCACTCATTTTCACATATTTACATATTTGGAGTTGCTGCTAAGCCTGGGATAAGGCAAGCAACAGAGCTAGGACTAGGATGAGAGGGAAAAAGAGGCATGTAGGGTGCAAACTGCAAGGAGGCACTCACTCTCAGGGTCACACAATTGTGTCCTAGGCATCTCACCTGCCTCATCCTTGACCTGCCCCTAGTGAGAAAACCTCAGCACGGTAAGGGGTCATTGAGGAGGGTGGAAAAGGTAGGCAAGGAATGGGAGACTTGAAGAATTGGTTGCTGTCATCAAATATGTGAAAGGCCTTCATAGCACAGATGAAGTAGATTTATTTGATGGTATTCCAGAAGACAAAATTTGTCTTTGCCCAAAAACTGGGCCAAGTACAGCTTTTTTAAATGTAATTAGTTTATACCAAGAGCTAATGTTTATAAAGCACTGCACTAAATGCTTTACCCAATAATGTCATTCATCCCCACAGCTCCAAGGATTTATGTCATCGTTGCCATTATGCAGATAAGGAAATAGGATTAGACAAGCCAAAGTATTGGTCTAGGGTCATTGAGCTACTAAGTGGCCAGGCAGGGATGGAAATCAAATGTAGGACTTTATGTGGCTGTCTGCTTTGAAGCCCAGGCTCTTAACTACAACACCAAAATACTTTCTATTAAATGTGCAAAAAAAATAGATAGGGATATTATATTTAAGCAAAAAATAAATAAATAAATAAATAAAGCTGGAACAGTGACCTGTAAGGTATGTATTGCCAGATCATTGTGGCAGGAGAGTTCTGCAGTGTGCTGAGATACTCTTTAGCCCCTGAGGTCAGAGGCACTGGTATAGCAACAGATCTTGTTTTTCCGCCTCATTAACATTCCTATGGATTTAGGTTCCCCATCCTTAACCCTGGCCCACAGGTCAGAATCAGGTGGGGGCACTTTAAAAAAAAACAGATGCCTGATCCCCACTCCAGTCAATTATATCAGAATAAAGGGGGGTGGGCTCCATGCATCCAGGTGACTTCAAGATACAGTGCTCAGAAGTAGAACAAAAATTAAATAATATATTAAAAGTTTGCTTTTTCACAAAGTAGATTACTACCTATAAAGCGAGAGTTATAGCACAGTAATCTAAATACACTGCATTCAAGAATCTCTGGCCTCCTAGAGTTTTTAAACAAATTATAACTCAAGCTCCGATTGTTACTCTTTTGGATCAATAGAGCCTTGGATAGCAAGTGTTGCAAAATCAATTTGTTCATGTTTACTCAGGTTCTTTTTGGTAGATGATGATGGTAACTGCCAAATAAATTTGAAGGGAGGAGAATTAGCTACCCCTGTACTACCCTGCTATGAGTTGTAATGAAAGCAAATTTCAGACCAAATTTTGCATATACATTACTAAACAAACATACACTGGCAAGCATATAACAATAATTTGCCAACCTGTCCCATGAGCTCAATGAAGTCCCAACTCTAAGTACTTTTAGGTGCTTCCATTCACCCTGCATGAAAGGCTCACTGAGGAAGACAGCAACGTTCCTTGGTAGGTGCTGTGCCCTGTTAGAGGTGCACTCCATTAGAAACCCACCTAAACTAAAGACTGAACACTGCACTGATTTGAGATCTAGTTTCAGGCACCATTCTAGTGTTAAGTTAATTATACACCTAGTCGATTCACGTCCTGTTCATACCTGGGGGTGGGGTGGCGAGGGTATTGGAAGTGTCTCTAAACTGTTTTAGCAATCCACATATTTAAAATACCTAGAATTTCACCAGTGAGGCCAGGCCCAGTGGCTCTTGTCAGCAATTTGGGAGGCTGAGGCAGGAGAATCGTTTGAGCCCAGGAGTTTGAGACCAGCCTGGGCAACATAGGGAGACCTCACCTATACAAAAAAAAAAATTAAATAGCTGGGTGTGGTAGTGGATGCCTGTGGTGCTAGCTACTCAGAAAGCTGAAGTGGAAGGATCAATTGGGTCCCGGAGGTCAAGGCTGCAGTGAGCCCTGATCGCACCACTGCAGCCCACCCTAAGTGACAAAGCGAGACTCTGTCTCAAAAAAATTCACCAGTGAGATCCCATTTCTAACATTTATCTATCTATTTATTATTTATTTATTTATTTACTGAGACATAGTCTGACTCTGTCGCCCAGGCTGGAGTGCAATGGCGCCATCTCTGCTCACTGCAACCTCCACCTCCCAGGTTCAAGCAATTCTTTTGCCTCAGACTCTCAAGTAGCTGGGCTTACAAACATGCGCAACCACATCCGGCTAATTTTGTACTTTTAGTAGAGATGGGGTTTCACCATGTTGGCCAATCTGGTCTCAAACTCCTGACCTCAAGTAATCTGCCCACCTCAACCCCCCAGAGTGCTCAGATTACAGGAATGAGCCACCATGTCCCGCCCCATTTCTAACATTTATTATGCTAATTAAAAGTTTTTCATTTTACCAGTCAAGCTCATTTTGACACTTAGAATGCTGTCAAAGCTTCTGTTGTTGTAGAGAAATTGATCTTTGAAGAATCTGAAGTGGCTAAGAGTGTGGCCTTTTCTGATATAATGCTAGCTGGCCATTCAGAGAATATATTAGCTGACCAGCTATCTCTAATAATAAAACTTCAATTGCACATAAATTATGTCACCCTGATTATCATATAAATTACAGCCATTCTAATAACGGCATTGTGTCACACAGGGACCATTTAGTACTAAGTATATCCGGCTTTATTTTACTATTTTATATCACTTGGTGGCTAATAGAAGACAGTAGCTATGTATGCAAAGTTATGAAGTATATGAAGTTATCCGGTTTATTTGGAAGGTGCTGATACTGAGCATGTTACCAATGCATGGGCCTAAGATTGAATTCCTTCCATAGCTTAGATTACAGATGACCTCATGCTAACCAGCCTCTTCTTACTCCTAGAGTCACTCTAGAAGCTCTGGAAGTTTTCAGACACTAACACCAGTGAAGCTTTCGAGGACAAAGTTAATGACTTTTCTACTAAAAATTAGGGCTGGGCGCAGTGGCTCACACTTGTAATCCCAGCACTTTGGGAGACGGAGGCAGGAGAATCACTTGAGGTCCAGAGTTTGAGACCAGCTTGGCCAACATGGTGAAACCCCATCTCTATTAAAAATACAAAAATTAGCTGGGCGTGGTGGTGCATGCCTGTAATCCCAGCTCCTCGGGAAGCTGAGGCAGGAGAATCACTTGAACCTAGGAGGTAGAAGCTGCAGTGACTTGAGATCATGCCACTGTACTCCAGCCTGGGCGACACAGTAAGATCCTGTCTCAAAAACAAAAACAAAAACAAAAACAAACAAAAAAAACAAGTTATTTGCTCTTCATACTTGCATCTATAACTTTCTTGATTTAAGGAAGTTAGATTGGTAGTCTTAATTAGCACTGTCTTTAAATTTTTTGTCTTTATTCATAAAGTCAAATTGAGATTCACTTTTTGTGCATTGCCAATTGAAGGGTACTTCTGAAAAAAAAAATCAGTAAAACCCACATTATTTTGCACTCTATCTTTGAAAGCAAATTTACATTTTTACCAATTGCTAAAAGGAAATGGTTAATTTTCCAGATTTTTTAAATGAACGTCGGCTGGGCGCTGTAGGTCACGCTTGTAATCCTAGCCCTTTTGTAGGCCAAGGCAGGTGGATCACCTGAGGTCGGGAGTTCGAGACCCATCTCACCAACATGGAGAAAACCCATCTCTACTAAACATATAAAATTAGCTGGGTGTGGTGGCACATGCCTGTAATCCCAGCTACTGAGAAGGATAAGGCGGGCGAATCGCTTGAACCTGGGAGGCAGAGGTTGCGGTGAGCCGAGATCGCGCCATTGCACTCCAGCCCAGGGAACAAGAGTTAAACCCTGTCTCAAAACAACCACCACCACTAATATTTGCTGAGCAACTATGGTAGACAAAGCTATACACAGATCCAAATAGATGGCAAAGGGAAGAAAACCCTTGACAGACACTAAACAAATGTCAGAATGTATATCAAACTGAAGAGGAAGGGCCAAGTTACAAAATGACCAACAACATTTTTAGCAAGCCATAATGACATGGTCTTTCTTTAGAAATTGCCATTGAATAACTTCCCAGAATATTTTCAGACACAAAGTAAAAGTAGAAATCAGTACTTACCTCTAAAACAGGCTATAATATGGGCAAAAGTTATACGCAATAAAACAGCCTTTTTATTGTTGGTAGTAAGTGGGCATAAATGCAGCTGTCACACTTTTACAGGAAGAGGCAGAGTTCTCAAGGTCAGCTCCTTGAGACATCCTTCCTTTCCTGCATTAAACAGTGGCAGCATCCTGTAGCCAAATCCTTGAGCCAAAATCTTCGCAAGGCTTCATTATGACTAAAGAAGCCCAACTTGAGGATGCAAATATTTGGGTTTGGTGGTAAGCAGAGTCCTATATTGCCACTTCCTTTTCTGGGTCTGCCATTAACCTGTGTTACAACAGCAAATCACTTCAACTTCTGAGTTTTTATCTGTGCCACAGGTGCTGTTTAGTGGTATTCTTATAGAAGGAGGTGTATACTGAAGCAATCAGTTAACTCTGGCAAAGAACAGGTGTTCAAGGTGCAACAGGAACACCAAGAATTATTATTAACTCAAAGTCCTTTGTGTGTGCCAAAAGTCAGTGATAGGAAATTTAATATTTAATTCCTCTTTTTTTTTTTTTTAAGACTTCAACTGCCGAACATCCAGCTAAAGCTTTCCACAGCTGAGGAGCAAGGTAAACCACAATGCACTAGAATATGCTTTGCTGAAGATTTACCTGCAAGTTAAAATGTGTAATTTAATATACAAACATACAGCAGAAAACTTGATAGTTAGTGTTGGAGTCAGCAAGGCTGGCCTAGAAAAAGCTGAACCAGGAGCAAAATTTACAGGGGTGCAAAAACACTCAGTAATCAAGACAGATAATATTTTAATGCAATATTTTTTAAATTCAAAATTAATATTAAAAAATCCACGATGAACAAATCATCACATTATAAAAAATAATTTTAAATAAAGAAGTGCTGGATATAACCATATAAGACCTAGAAGCAAATAAAAAAAAAAATACCAATCCTATCTTTATTTAAAATTTTGATATCTTCTTCATCATTTCTTTCTTGGCATTGGTTCTGAGTCCTTTAGGTATTGCATTAAAGTATTGTTCATCTTGATTACTGAGATTTTTAGCTTCCGCTTACATTTTGCGATAAGTGCCAGCGTCTAGCTCAGCTCACCCTAGTCAGGGCCCTAAAAGTCAGTACTAGTTCCTAGAAAAGACTGCAAGAGCAAACCTGGCCACCTGGGGACCTCAGTGGTGTGGGCCGATTGTCCCCAAGGGAAGGGCTAAAGGCAGATGGGCTCCTGCCTGTGGGCCAGATCCCAGCCTACCTCGCTTATTCTGCGTGCCGTGCTTCTTGGCCAGGGCGATTTCTCTTTGGATTCGATTTTCCAGGTACTCTTGTTTCTTGCCCAGCATCTCCTCAGTCTCCCGAAGTCGGGCCAGGGCCTCCTGGGGACTGGGAGCGGCTCGGCTCTTAGAAGAGCCGCCCCCTTTAAAGAACTTGCCCAACTTGCTCATTGCTGTGGAGTTGGGAGGGAGAGCGATTCCGGGGGCTTGTCGGGAGCTCCCCGGGGCCGTGCCGAGGGGACAGGTGAGCAAAGCAGTCCTCTCGGGGACCCAGACCGGAAAGGCGGCGCTCCTGGGAATCAACAAGTCGTCCTGGACAGGTGACACACACTCCAGGGCATTTCCTGGCTGCCAACTCGGCCCCGCCCCGCGGCACAGCGGCTGGGCTGGGAGGGCACCGCTGGGACGTCGGCTGGCCGGCGCCACCCGGCCCTCTGGGAGTTGAGGGAGAGCACAGAAAACTTGAAAAGACTGACAAAGACCGTGGGAAACTGGCTTAAACCACACTAGGGACTCTCTCAGGAACGAGGAATTAGTTTGTGAACGGCTCAAAGAAAAGCAAACCGATGTCCAGGGGTCTTGTGCAGAACCTGAAAGTGTAAGTGCGCAAGGCTGGATATGCAAAATGCTTTATTCCATGCGTGTCTTTTGTGTGTGCGTGAGCATAGTGTTCCTGTATTCAGGCCTCTGTTCTTGTGAATAAGAATATTCAGATCTTTTCCTCTAAGTGTATGTCATGTAGGTATGAGTGTGTGGACACAAAGGCTTCCAGGATATTTGAATGCCACTAGGATGCAGGTGTGTGGGCAACCTAGGAGCAGTTACTCCTACTGGGCTTGTTTCTGCATTTGGTAGTCTGGGCAGATTGATGTGTGCCTGGCTGCTAGTTGGCACAAAGTAGACTCTAGATCATCCTTACAGGACTTGAAGTGGGTTAAAGATGGTGGCCATCTCTTTTCCTAATGTCAGGACTTCTGGAGTGTGTTGGTGGTTGGATTCAATTCTATAACTAGGAATCTGAAGTTTTCTGAATGATCGTCAACGTATCAAAAACCTTAAATGGGGCTGCCTTTGTGTTTGGGTCTGTGTCAAATGCCATTACATAGAAACCTAAGGAACAAAAAGTAGAGAATATCCTGGAGAAGAGAAACATTCTTTTGTTCATGCTTGCTATCTCAGTCCCATCTATTAGGTCTGCTGGCAAAGAATTTGGTAAGATGAAAGGACAGCCATATGTAATACTTATAGATGATGCAATACAACTGCAAACCTGTGCCAAGCACACTACAAAGAAGTGGAATTGTCTGTTTTAGTTTTCAAGGATTGTCATGTGCTCTGCATAATACAGCCCTATTTGAGCAGTATTACCCAACATCATCAGAACCTATTTTAATTGTTAGCCGGCCACTGTTTAAGAAAAAAAAAACACCCAATTCCTCTGACAAATTCACCTTGATACACAAAATCGATAACCCAATTTTGTCTGCAAGCATACAAACACAAAGCTGCAAGTTAATCTATTTATCCAACATTGGCATAGATAGCATAAAATTTTGCCAAACAAATTGAACACTTTCATAGGAGGCTTACAGTATACGTCTTCTAACACACAAACATGTGAACTCATCATTTCACAGTAACTGCAGTCAGCCACTTCCTATCATTTCCTGGCTGGCCATGTAAAGCATGTATGGTCTATAACACACATTTTGCTCTAATTTCATGTGTATTATAAGTTGTAATAAGTATTGTTTTTCTTTATTATCTAAATATTTCATGAATATGTCTTGGAGTGTATTTTCTTGATTAGAATTTTAAGGCCCTTGAGAGTTGAGAAGTAGCACATATTCTGCTATGGTTCCCATTGCTAGTCAGTTTAACCAGCCTTTATTGAGTGTAAGGTACAGGGAATGCAAGTATAGTCTGCCCTCTAAGAGCTTACTTTCCAGTGACAGTAATAACAGCTGCCATCTTTTGAGCACTGACTATGTGTCAGGCTTGTCAATATACATATGCTTATCACTAATCCTTACATAAACCCTGCAAAATAGGTATTGCTATTTCTGTTTGACAGATGAAGAACCCAAGGCTCAGTTGATAACCAAATTTAACAGGCAGCAAAAGTGAAAGAGATCTTTCTGTTTGAAAACGCATGGTCTTTTCACTATTTACATGATGCTATTTCCCTCTGTGCAACTTGGACTAGAGGAAAAACTCATTAAGTATTTGTTTAATTAAATAGCATGGGGTGAAGAGGTAATTATTAGGCATTATCTTTAAGGGATCCTCCAAGCATTATTGAATTCATGGAGGAGTACATTGAAATAAGAACTTATCCAGAATACTAAGGCATTCTTTTGGGGTTCATTAATTACTTTTTTTGTTGTGAGAACATTGGACAGTAGAACAGAGAGACAAAGTTATAACTGAGGAGTTGCTTAATCCACACATCCATGGTTTCATTCAACTGATGCTTATTGAGTGTCTGTATGATCCAGGCATTGTGCTAGTATTGGGGATACAGGTAAGAGTAAGAAACATTGTCTGTCCCAACAGAGCTTACAGCTTAGGGGAGAACACAGAAATTAAGCAAATTATCTCACAAATAATAAACTTTATAAGTTGGAGTTCTAATAAACTATATAGAAAAGTATAGGATCTATAAGAATAAATAATAGAGGAACTCGATCTTGTCTTAGGGTCATAGAAGAGTGGCCTGAAAAAGTGACATTTAAGCTAGAATTTGAATGATGAATAGAAGTTACCTTGTTTTAGGGAAGGGAAGTTTTTATTCCATTATAAGGAATTCCTTATTCATTTATCAATTTATTCATTCATTTATGCATCACTTTTAGACGCAGAGATTCAGCAGTGAATAAAAAGATGAAAATACATTCATTTTTGGAGCCTACTTTCTAGCTAAGGGAAGATGGAGAATGAAGAAAGCAATGTACTATGTGTACTATATTTTTAATAAAGCAAAGAATGTTGGAGAATTAAAACTTTTAAACAATATGTGCAAAAATCTTGAGTCTGAAGTACTAGGGGTTGAGAAAAGGTCAGTGTCATTGGAGCTTAGAGACAGAAGAGGAGAGTAGGAGAGTGTGGTGAGGTCGCCTACAAAGGTAGACAGAGTCCAGATCACATAAGGTCCACATGATGTGCTAAGGATCCTGTATTTTATTCAAAAAGCAAATGAAAATTGATCAGACATTAAAACAAAGAAGCTAGTCATTAATTTGTAATTCAATAGGAAAAAATAATCCATTTAACCAATTTAGTGTGTAGCTCTTTCAGAAACACATGTGGTGTGCAAAGCAAGATACATTTAAATTAAAAATCATTTCCTTCCATTAATACATAAGCTCAAAGAGGAAAAGATAATACTTGCAAGCAAGTAAACCAACCAAATATATATTAGTGTTTAATCCAGCAGTGGGATGTAGAAAATAAATTTTAAATCAGTGATTTAGAAGCCAAAAATAACACATTAATCTTCATTCAATACTCATCCTACAAATGTGGTTTCATAAAGAATTCTTAGCATCTAGTGTATTTTTCATTTTCTAATCTCAATTGATCTCAGCTAATAAGGAGGCTGTTGTTCAAAAGAATGATCTTGTTCAGGATGATTTACCATGGTTAAGAGGGCAAAGGAAATTGGAAATTTATAGATCTGTTAAAAAGGCCTAGCTGTCAGGCTAATTGATACATTTTGGCCACCCCTGAAATTACGTCCATTTTTAGAATGCCAAATGAACTCTCTAAAGCAACAGAAGAAGGATTGCCTTTAAACATACTGCAGAATCATCATCAAATAGTTATTTATTAAGCAGCTCAACAAGCATGTACACATTCTTTTTATCAGCAGTTCTGTTTCTTAGAACCAAATATCCATCGTATATAATACTCAGTCACATTTGAGTACACAAGTCTCTATGATTCAAAAAATTATAATTTTGCAAAATTAAAAGTTTGATTATCATAATTCATAATGAAGGTAGATGGTGCCTATGACTGGGTTTTGCCTGCATAGCTCTTTATTCATGTGTTTCATACCTTTGTTCATCCTTGATCAGAAAGAAGTTAAAGATCCTAAGGTTCAGCTGGGCACGGTGGCTCACGCCTGTAATCCCAGCACTTTGGGAGGGAGGCCAAGGCAGGCGTATCACCTGAGGTCACGAATTCGAGACCAGCCTCGCCAACATGATGAAGCCCCGTCTCTACTAAAAATACAAAAATTAGCCGGGCATGGTGGCGGGCACCTGTAATCCCAGCTACTCGGGAAGCTGAGGCAGAGAAATGGTTGCACCTGGGAGGCGGAGGTTGCAGTGAACCAAGATCATGCCACTGTACTCCTGCCTGGGTGACAGAGCAAGATTCCATCTCAAAAAAAAAAAAGAAAAAATCCTAAACTTCATTAGACTTAAATGTAAACCATTTAATGGATATAAAGTGAAATACAGCCCCCACCTCAATGTTACTCTTATTACATTACCTACTTAAAATTGATTTCTACACTTTCCTTTACCTCTAGAGTTTCACTATACCTGAGTACAATCACACGAGATTTGTACCTAATCAAGAAATACACCTAATCTCTCCAATCCTGCTCCTCTACCTCTTAGTTAATAACTCCAGGCTTCCCTTTTCTCAGGCCAAAAACCTTGGAATCAACCTTGACCCACATCCCATCCATCAACAGATCCCATAAGTTCTAAGTACGATGGAAACCTGCCCACTGGCCACCACCAATATAACCAGCACCATGCTTGAAACCATTGTCATCTCTCACCCAGATTATCCCATTAGACTTCTGACTCTCCTACAAATACCTTGACCCTATTATAGTCTTCCTACATAGCAAACAGATGGAGACGGAGACGAAAACCTCCAGTGACTTCCCACCTCACTCCAATTATAAGCGAAGGTCTTCACAAATGTCTTGAAGCCCCTACATGAAGTAATACTGACCCCTAAGTTTACTTCACCTGTGTCTCCCTATCCATACATCCCCATCTACTCTGCTCCAGCCACGCCGGCGTCCTCACTTTGGCTGGAGTACATCAAGCATACTGTCATTGCACAGACTGCCTAGAAACCTGCCACCAGACACCTATTTCATTCCCTTCTTCACCTTCTTTAGATCTTTATCACATTTTTGTCCCACCATATCAGAAACTTCAACCTTATTGTCTCACTTCTGTACCCCAAAAGAACTCTAATCCTCTTTCTCAGCTTTACTTTTCTCCATAGTACTTACCACTATCTATCTTACACTGTTTTGCATTTTTAAATTTTTATTTTCCATTGCTTCCCCACCACCCCCAGAATCCTGGCCCTGAGAGCAGGAATTTTTATTTCTTTTATTTTCACCAGTATTTTCCCAATTCCTACAACGGAGCCTGGCACATTGTAGACACTCTATCAATATTTGTTGAATAAATGAATGCATAAAGAAATACAACATAAGTGATAAAATATCCAAATGATGGTACAGCATATGAAAATATTTGGAAACACATTTCCTAGATCCAAGAATCTGTGTTATCATTCTGATAATACAAAAAAGAATCAAAGCATCAAATCTCAGAACCAGTGTGCCAAGACTCTCACAAAATGTCTGGCCCATCTTAATTTGGGCAAAAAACAAAAAACTTTGGACAGATATTGCACCTAGCATTAGAGAAGGAGGCAATCACTTCCTCTTATAAGAAATATACTCTCTAGGCTGGGCGAGATGGCTCATACCTATAATCCCAGCACTTTGGGAGGCCGAGGCAGGTGGATCACCTGAGGTCAGGAGTTTGAGAGCAGCTTGGCCAACATGGAGAAACCCCATCTCTACCAAAAATACAAAAAAAAATTAGCCGGGCGTGGTGGCACAAGCCTATAGTCCCAGCTACTCGAGAGGCTGAGGCAGGAGAAAGGAGGCTGAGGCAAGAGAATCACCTGAACCCAGGAGGCAGAGGTTGCAGTGAGGCAAGATTGCGCCACTGCACTCCATCCTGGACAACAGAGTAAGACTCGGTCTCGGAAAAAAAAAAAAAGAAAAGAAGAAAGAAGAAAGAAGAAGCAAATATACCCTTGAGAAACTAGTTCCTATTTTTAAATATTTGATTCTTTTCATTGCTGAGAATTTTAAGGAGTACAGTTAATAGTAGGTGGTGTTGCAACATCAGAATTTTTTTTCTATACTTAGATTAATTATTTTGAATATCCCATTAGTGTCAAAATGCAATTTAAGCCATCATTTCAAAATAATCTTATGTACGCTTATCAGGACTACTAAATTTATCTCTCTAAAGAATAATTACCTGAGAAAATGTTACAAAGTTACCTGCTAAGGCAAACTATTGCTTAAAAAAACCATGCTTTTCAAAACTCACACACATAACTGCCCCCATGATAATAGTAGGGATTGTAGTTTTAATGATAGGTTTTCCTTTGCTTGACACCCTTATTCATCTCTACTGCTTCAGCCGTAAACATTATAAACTCTCAGTTTTACATAATAGTTTTTAGTTCCTTCGCCATCCTGCTGCCCTCCTTTAAATATATGCCCCAATTTGCCTCTTTCACATTTGAAGTATGGTTCTCAGAACCAAGCAAAATATTCCAAGTGGTTTTGAGTGGCCAACCACAGTAAACAAACTACCATGTTCATGTTCTTTGTTCTGAGTTTTACATTTTTATTAACACCGATTGAAAGTATAACCACATGGGAGGCAGTGTATATCAGTGTTGACTTGTTCATTCATTGATTCAGTGGACAGATATTTTTTGAGGTTTTACCATGTGCCGAGCATTGAGCAATGAGATAGAGATATAATAAATAAGACACAGTCTTTGTTCTCAGGTGACAAAGAGGAGAGAGATATTAATCAATAATCATGCAAAAATAAACTCAGAAATTATGATAAATGTTATGGAAATACTATGAGAAATTTGAGAATATATATTGCGGTAGTTAAAACAATGGCCCTCAAAGTCGTATACATTATAATCCATGAACCTGTGACTCTGTCACCTTACACGGCAAAAAGGACTCTGTAGGTGTGATTAAGTTAAGGCTCATCAAATGAGATTATCCTGAAATATCTAGGTGGGCCCAATGTGATCACGAGAGTCCTTTAGAGAGGAAGGCAGAAAGGTTAGAGACAGACATGGCAAAAGGAAAAATGGGAAGGTTTTTGGTAAGGAAGAGGAAGAGATTTGAGGATGCGACTTTCTGGTTTTGAAGACTGAGGAAGGAGTCTTGAGGCAAGGAATTTGGGCAACCTTTAGAAGCTGGAAAAGACAAGGAATTGGATCCTTCCCAGAGCCTTCAGAAGGGATGCAGCCCTGTCAACACGCTGATTTTAGGACTTCTGACCTCCAGAATTTTAAGATAATATTTGTGGGTTTTGTTTTATTTTGTTTTGTTTGTTTTTTTGTTTTGAGTCTCGCTCTTTAGCCCAGGCTGGAATGCAACGTCATGATCTTGGCTCACTGCAACCTCCACCTCCTGGGTTCAAGCGATTCTCCCACCTCAGCCTCCTGAGTAGCTGAGATTACAGGCACTTGCCATCATGCCCAGCTAATACTTTAGTATTTTAGTAGAGACAGGGTTTCACCATATTGGCCAGGCTGATCTTGAACTCCTGACATCAGGTGATAAGCCCACCTTGGCCTCCCAAAGTGCTGGGATTAAAGCCATGAGCCACCGCACCTGGCCTAAATTTGTCTTGTTTTAAGCCACTAGGTAGATGCTAATTTGTTAAAGCAACAATACGAAATCAGTACATAGAACAAAAGACCTGATCCAACTTGGGGCAGGTCCTAGATGCCTTTTGAGAGCTGAAAGATGAGGAGAAGATAACCAGGCAAATGTGGGGAAAGAAGAAAGCATTCCAGACTATGAGACTGGTCCCTGAGGTTGGGCAGGAGGACAACTAGTAAGTCCAAATAGGTAAGAGGTCAGTGGAGACACGAAAAGAGAGAGTAGTTTTATATGTGGGAGAGAGAGAGGCAGGAGCTGAGTCATTTTTATAAGCTATTCTATAGAATGGAGATAATAGTATCTAAAAGTGTTGTTGTGAAGATTAAATAAAATAATCCTTTTAAGTGCCTGGTACATAGTAAGTAATAATAATAATTGCAGCTGTTACTATTAAAGTTTGAATTTAGACTCTTCAAAATTTGATTTTGAACATGATGTGCAAGATAGACTGATATCCAGAAAGGAAAAATGATTCTGTCATGTGAACTATGGAATATCTCACTTTTTATTTGTTTTATTCATTGCTTTTATATTAGTCAGATATTGCCATGATGATGCTGTGTAACAAAACACCCCAAAACCTCAGGACATACGACAAAAGGATTTATACTCATGCTCACAGACCTGCAGGTCTAATGAGATCTCACTGGGCTGGAAAAAGACTTGGCTTGGTAGCTCCTCTTCAGTTTATGGATTGACTGGACTTGCTTCCAGTGTGTGGGCTGGGTTCAGGTATATTCCACATGTGTTCATTCTAGGGCCCAGATTGAAGGGCAGTGGCTACTTGCCCCATGTTCCTCTCATGGATGGAGCACTAGAGCACAAGGGCCAAGCCAAACCTAATGTAAGGCCTCTACCTGGGTCAAATCGGCCAATATTCTGTAGGCCAAGGCAAGTTACATGGCCAAGTTCGAAATTAAGGAGGTGGTAAAGTACACCCTGCCCTCAGTGGGATGGAAAGAGAGATATTTTCTGACCCGTAATTCAAAGCCACACTTGCTAGTTTATAACACTTTGTAAATTTCATATTAAAGGATAATAACCTCAATTAACAACTATGTTCTATTTTATCCACATTTATTAATATTATATTTAGCAGAAATTTTTCATATGACAGATTTAAAATCTATACAAAATAATATAATTTATGGTAAATAATCACTATAATATGGAATTTTAATATAAACATCACTGCCTTCTTTTCAAATGTATGACAACACATTAGGCATTTTCCCCTCTTAATTTTAATTTTTAAATGTTATTCTTCAGTAATCATAACTTTTTTTAAAGAGTAGTCACTGAGGATAACTATAGAGACTAAGTTCTTTTTTTTGTTTTTTGAGATGGAGTTTCTCTCTTGTTGCCCAGGATGGATTGCAATGGCTTGACCTCGGCTCATTGCAACCTCTTCTTCTCAGGTTCAAGCGATTCTCCTGCCTCAGCCTCCTGAGTAGCTGGGAATTCAGGCGCATGCCACCACGCCCTGGCTAATTTTTGTATTTTTAGTAGAAACAGTGTTTCTCCATGTGGGTCAGGCTGATCTTGAACTCCCGACCTCAGGTGATCCGCCCGCCTCAGCCTCCCAATGTGCTGGGATTACAGTTATGAGCCACCGCCCCTGGCCTAAGAGACATTTCTGAGGGAGAACTGCTAGTGTTTAATGGCTACTTCCATGAGAAGTAAGAAAGGAGAGGTGGAGAATAAATCCAAGATTGACCGGTTGAATGAAACAAGTATGTGGTAGGCTGCCTTTGTTAGAAAGGGGATGATATGGTAGGAAAGTATCCCATTTTGGACTTAAGACACCATGACAAATGACGACACATAGATAGATCTATCAGACAGTTGGAAATAGCTACTTCACGTTTGGTAAAATGTTCTCAGGACTGAGAATATGGGTATGAGAGGCTTTAATATGGAAGCCATGGGAATTTCACTTGTATGAGGATGTAAATTGATAAATGGACCAAAGACATAAACACAGTGAAATAGATGTGTTTAAGTAGCACCTAGAGAAGAAATCAGCAAAGGAGACTAAATAGAGAAAGCAGAGGCAGCAACTGCAATCTTGGCTACTCTAATCATCTGATGTTCTATGAGGTGTCCAAGAACTGAAAAAATAAAAATATATCCAGAATAATTGGACTGATAAAACATATATTTGCCACCTATCTAGAACATTCCAAACACCTAGTAAAATTCCAAGAAACCTGTTATTGATTGATCTGATCAATTTAAACATAAAGTCTAAGTAAGCCACTGATCCCTAGATCCAAGAATACCAGAAGTCTTTAGTAAATGCATTTTTTGTCCTGGTTCATTCACTAAATTGAGCCAATCATTTAACGTCTATGAACTGGTTTTCTCATCTTAATAAAAGAAAAGCTATGGAGGCTGGGATAGCCAGATGACATCTGAGGTTACCTACAGCTCTAAAATTTAAAGTTTCTCCAGAGACTCAAGCAATTCTGAGATGGAAATCTTAAATAGATTGACTCAAGAGCAAATGCAGAAGTAATGATTACTCTTTCCTAGTGTCACCCTTCCCCCTTCCTCAATGATTAATGATTGGGAATCCCCAAAAGTATATAGCAAGCATAGAATACTTTTCTAGTTCCCGTCAAAAGTGCAGGTGATTGTCACCCATCCACACTGAGTGGTGCCTGGCATCACACTGGTGGAATGGCATTCATATGTAACCCACCAAGAAGTACCTCTCCTTCAGTACCTTTGCAGTGGCTCACCAGACACCTGATACTCCCCTACCTCCCAGTGGAATCCCATAAGCTTTCTGCAGGTAGTTGTGCTAAATGAGTCTGAGTTCTCTGGGGAACTCTGTAAGGTTCAGTACACATTCAAGGTCTCAGGAGTTAAGATTCTCCCCACCCCCCACCCACCCACCAACAGAATTAAAAAAAAAAAAAAAAAAAGGACAAGATAAAGAAAAAGAAACATTAACTTTTAAAAACGCCTGATGACTGTTTTGCAAGGGGCATGCATTGTTACACTATATAATCAAGTAACACTGGTTGAGGGGTGGCTCAGGAATTGAATAACCCGTGTCTGTCTCTTCTGCTTGATGATTGCAACACTGTGTGCCAGGCACTGTTCTGGTTCCTGGAGTTATATTAACTTTTAAAAAAATAAATAAAAGATAATTTCTGTGAAGCCCTTGCTGATTTTCGTGGTTGAACGCAGGGAACCGCGGTACGCAATCGTTCAGAAAGGCAGATGGGCATTCCTTTCTTTTTTTTTTTTTTTTTTTTTTTTTTTGAGACGGAATTTCGCTCTTCTTGCCCAGGTTGGAGTGCAATGGTCCAATCTCGGCTCACTGCAACCTCCGCCTCCCAGGTTCAAGCGATTCTCCTGCCTCAGCCTCCCAAGTAGCTGGGATTACAGGCATGCGCCACCACGCCCGGCTAATTTTGTATGTTTAGTAGAGACTGGGGTTTCTGCACACTAGTCAGGCTGGTCTCCTGACCTCAGGTGATCCGCCCGCCGCGGCCTGACAAAGTGCTGGGATTACAGGCGTAAACCACCGCGCCCAGCTGCAGGTGGGTATTTCTTTAAGGACTGGGCGAGAGGCCTTCCGCTCCGAGCAGAACACTTACAGAAGAGTGGCCTTTCCTGGTCACTGCGAACGCACCTAGGACACAGCGAACAGCTGGCTTCCGGGCCCCGCCCCCACCTGTAGACTCCGCCTCTGGGTCCGCCACTCTCCCGTCAGGCGCTGCGCGCGCTCACTGCCGGGCGCCTCAGGCTGTGTCCCGCCCCTTGCGGCCCGGGAGAGATGGCGGAGTTGGACATCGGGCAGCATTGCCAGGTGGAGCACTGCCGGCAGCGAGGTGATCCGGGAGCCCCCAGCCCCCAGTCCGGGCCACGGGATACCGGGGCTCCGCTTTGGCTCCGCGGATGGTGGCGGCGGGTGAGGGGAGGCCACAAGTCTGGGCAGAGCCTGAGGAGCGGGATGGGAGCGTTTCTTCTGTGGCTGCAGTGAGATCGGTTGGTGCGTGTTTTTGTTGGCCGTGAGGCTTTGAAATGACTTGTGGTATCCTTGGAAGGAAGCCATTCAATTCCTGAAAACGTACCTTGCAGTGTTCATTTTGGTTTTCGAGTGTGCCGTGTCCGAGCAGTGCACGAAGCCCACTGCTGGGTCGCGTGGCGCACACTTACCCTGCTGAGCGCGGGGATGGGACGCGTAGGATTGGTCTGAGAGTGTTGTTTTTTGGCTTTGCCACTGCCACCTACGGCCAGCCACTTCCCCAAACTTTTTGTTTACTTATCTGTTACTTAGCTGTCAGGAGGAGCTGGGCGAGATCAGCTCGCCCAACTGGTGTTCACGTGGATTTGTGTCCGGAAGAAGGTACTTCCTTAGCTTTTATCAAATTCTCAAAGGCATCCTGATCCTCAGATTATTCCACCAAATGGTCATCATGCTCTCCTAGGTCTGTCATTCCCTGATTCTCATTATTATTGTTTGAACAAACATTTACAGATTATTGATTTTGGTGCTTGGCCCACATAAGGGTGTAAACTACAGTCATTTACACAGAAGACCTTTCCAACTAGTAAGCTGCGTGTTAGAGAGAATTAATAATATGGCGATGAGCTCTCCCCACTGTACTGAGAGACCCTGGGATTTACCTAGTCCAAGGTAATGTGGCACTGGCTTCAGGATGCCGTACACCTGAAAAAGGCAAGTTTTTGAAGCATTAGAACCACACAGACTGCTCAGTCGTTACTAGGTTTCACACACTACATAAGGTAGCAAACAGGTTTAATCTCCCCTTGCAACTTCAGTCATTGGTATCAAGTGCCTGAATACGGTGTCAGGGACTCTGAGATTTAGCCCAGTTTCAGTGGAGTTCCATAATTGATTAGTGATTTCTACTGTGGGCGTGCGTGATAGGACAGGTGACAATCCCTTCTAGGTTCTTGTTACTTATAGCCCTCTATCTATGTATCTTTCACCACTGGCTGTAATAACAAGACAGTGTGACTTTTTTCATGTGGAAGCTTAGCCATTTGGGTTTTGACTGTAAATTATGTGTGTCTATGCCTGATCCCCCGCTAGTAAGTCCAATACACATTATATGCCATTCATGACATAGTTCATTTTCCTTTCCAGCTATTTATCTCTTTAGTGTCAATAACTGAGATGAGGCCAGGCCTATCTGTTTGGGACTAGTGGAAAGCAGTTAAGATTTAGACTATGTCAAGTGTATATCCTAAATTTTATCTCCCTTCTGGAGGGATTGAAGAATGGTATCAAGTGCTGGGAAATTGTCTTGACTTAACTCTTTCCCCTGGGTCCTTCTGGTTTGCATTTAATACTTCATTATTAAAAGTCTCAAAATATTAAGCATCTCCACCCAGTCACTGCGGTATTGTTCTTTTTTGTTTGTTTGTTTTGTTTTGAGATGGAGTCTGGCTCTGTGGCCCAGGATGGAGTGCAGTGGCGCCATCTCGGCACTCTGCAACCTCGCTTTGGCGATATATATATATGTTGTTCACACACAGATATATATTAGTACACAGATATATATATATAAATATATATTGGATTTGTATAAATATATATATATATATATCCAAAGCTTTACTGTTAAGTAACTTGCCTAGCATTGTTAATTAGTAAGCAGTGGAATCAGAATTGAATCCCAGGTTTTTAACTCCAAATGCGGAATTTTTGCAGTATACAGTCATCAAAAACAACACCTAGTAAATCTGGAAAACAAAACAAAAAAGAAAAAGAAAACCACTAGAACTTATTTCTGTCTGACTTAGTAAAGTTACAAGCACATCTATTAATACCTTCTGTTAATCCAATTGCTTTCTGTCACAGTTACTGAAGTTGTGATTACTTTTGTTAGAGTGGTTACATAGTGCTTGCTACACTAGGATATTAATCAAAATGGGAAATTTTTCCATAGAGGTTGCTTTCTTGCTTAAGAAAACTAAATCAAAATCAGATACTGACCAGTATATACATTTTCTCTCAATTTTAGATTTTCTTCCATTTGTGTGTGATGATTGTTCAGGAATATTTTGGTAAGTTAAGTTTTTATGCAGGATTTGGGAATAATTTTAAAGTTTATTAATATGAGATTATTTCTGAAAAGTAGAATGATTTAAAGTAATTGTTACTTTAGCCATTGATTATTGATATTCTGTATAGTTATAGGCTGTGATTACTTCTTCATATATGTAACTAATTTTTAAACTTCCTAAAGTGGGGTTATGTATGTGAATTTTATATAAAAGTTATATTTTTATCTTTTAATTACAAGGAGAAAATAATATTCGCAATATAAAGAATATGGTAAAAATCTAGTTATAATTATTATTCTTTATTTTAATTAATAAAATGAAAAGAGCCCAACTTATAAATGCCTTAAAATAGGAATCACAGCATTTGACTACATTACATGCCAAGTAAAACCTAAGAATTAATCAAGAATTTTGGAAAATGGATTTTCCTTACAGTTAAACTTTAAAATGTCAAGCATTTGTTTTACAAAATAGAGCACTGAAAGAATGATTTTTTTCAGAATGTAATTCAGAATGATTTGTTGGAAGTAAATAAAAGTAATGTATATTTTTAAATTATTTGGAATTAGAACACTCTTCACATTTTACTACTGATAATCTTTTAGAAATAAAAAGAGCTGAAAGATACGTTTATATTTTCATGTACCCTAAAGTATTCAAAGTAAACGTAATTTAGGGTGGTGAATTGTTTTTACTCATTGAAATTGAACATTTGTGTTTTAAAACTTTTGAGACTATAGATGCTCCATCTTTAATTTATCTGACATTTCAGTTTTTTCTCATATTCAAAGTTATTAATGTAGTATGAGCATAATGTATCTTAAGAATACTGAACATTAAAATATCGCAAATTACTGCAGTTATCTTTAAGTATGTTATTTAAATAAACACTACTATTATTATTTAAGCCTTGAACACAGAAGCAGGGAGTCTCATGGTTGTCCTGAGGTATGTTAATATTTTTCCGATCTGATAAAATGTATTTGTATTTGTGTACTTTTATTCCAAATTTGATTAGAGTTAAAGCCAGTCAGTGTCACAGAGATTAAAGTTTGGCACACTAAACTGATTAGGTAAACAGGCTTTTGCTTCATTTACATTGTTTTTCTCTGTTTGAAAGAAAAATTGTTTTACTTGGTATTTGTAAATTTTTATCCTCATAATTCTTATTCCTTAACATTTGTTTAGGTAGCCCACTTACAGCGTAAGGCTATATATTTATTTCTTTGTTTTGTTTGTTTTGTTTTGTTTGAGATGGAGTTTTGCTCTTGTTACCCAGGCTGGAATGCAGTGGCGCGATCTCGGCTCACTGCAACCTCTGCCTCCTGGGTTCAAGTGATTCTCCTGGCTCAGCCTCCCAAGTAGCTGGGATTATATGCATGCGCCACCACGCCCGAGTGATTTTTGTATTTTTAGTAGAGATGGGGTTTCACCGTGTTGGCCAGGCTGGTCTGAAACTCCTGACCTCAGGTGATCTACCCGCCTTGGCCTCCCAAAGTGTTGGGATTACAGGCATTAGCCACTGCACCTATCTAAGGCTATATATTTATAAATATACACTTAATATTCTCCTTGTATATTCCCTCCAGTTCACTGTGTCCTTCACTGTTGTGTTCATTTTCACTGATGCCTGCTGATAGGATCTGTGGTAGTAAATCATTCTGGCTCAGTCAGCCTAAGACATCCAGGAAGAAACCTATAGTCATAAAATTCCTACCCTAATTTTGCACAAATCATAAGTTAAGAAAGGTCTGACATATTGAGGTCAAAATATTACCCTTATTACTGGTAAAGATAAGTTGAATGATGAAGCTCAGCATAGAGCCAAATGTGTTTGCAAAGAAAATCCAGAATTAGGGAGACTTGCCCAGCAGTCACAGCAGTACTGGACCATGTTAGGCTCTCTCCTGAAGGCAGTTCAATTCCAAGAGGAAGAGAGAAAGCTAAACCCACCATGTTCAATGTGTTCTAACACTTTTCAGTGAACATTTATTCCTGCCCACCATTTACCAAGTGCTTTACCAAATATTTTCACATCCGTTTTCTCAGTTATAGAAAGTTATTAAAGTTACATGAGATTCAGTTGAAATCTGATTCTTTTGAGTTTAAATAATCAGTCAAAATTTGATTCTTTGAAGTTTACTTGATCTATTTGAGGAAAATTAAAATTACCTAGCATGTTGATTTTATGCAGTGTTAATTGGAGGAAATATTCAGTCATACAATAAAACTTACTGATGTTTCTTGCAGTTTATAAATCTATCCTGTGTTTTCTTTTTTCTTAGGATATAATTTGATTTCCCTGACTGTCTCTCAGATAATTAGATTCTATTAATTAAATACTGAAACATCATTAGGCCATTGCAACAAGTTCAAAAAGATACTTAAGTTAATTCCAATAAGATGTAACTATTATTTATAAAAAGAAATTCCCTTTGGTTGTAGTTTTCAAGCAATTATTTCCCTAAGTTTACTCATCTTTAGAAACCTGGTTTGTTAATGCTCAGAATAACCTGGCTGATCTAGACTTTTTTTTTTTTTAGTCTTATAAAATCTTTTCTTCCTGTGGTGGAGTATTTGCTGGTAATAAAAATATGAAATAGGGCATAAAGAATAATATATGATTACGAAAACTATCTTTAACCTCTTCTCACGAATAAATAAATATTTTTAAGTGTTTTATTCTCTGAGTTAAGTGTTTCATCTCCTAAAATTAGTGTGGAAATTAGGTTGACTTGCCATTTGAGGGTTGATGAGATAATTACCTGAGCATATCATGGGGGCATCTTTGTATGAGACTATTACAAAGCAGGTTAAAATTATAGAGCGTAATTAAATAGTCATTTCAACTTGACTTAGAAGACAAATATACCACAGTAGGAAAATTATGAAAATGTGAAACAGTCAGCATAGTAATCACTTGTCACACAAAACATTAATTATAATCTTTATGTGAGAGTAAATAACTTGCTCTAATAAGTTTAAGCAAAAATAATATGAATGCTGCCTTCTAGAATAGACACATTGATTTGGTTTAGGTCTGAAATGTAATACATTTCGTCCTTTTTGCATTTTCAGGTGACTGTAGTCAATGAGAGACTGAAGACAGATCAACATACATCTTACCCATGCTCATTCAAAGACTGTGCTGAGAGAGAACTTGTGGCAGTTATATGTCCTCATTGTGAGAAGAATTTTTGCCTGAGGTGATTGATCACTTAGGCTGTTCACACTTTGTATATCTGTTTAAGTCCTATACAAACACATGAACTAGTGTCACTCTTCTCTTGCTCATAGACACCGTCATCAGTCAGATCATGAGTGTGAAAAACTGGAAATCCCAAAGCCTCGAATGGCTGCCACTCAGAAGCTTGTTAAAGATATTATTGGTAAGTATCTAGAAAGTGTGTTTTGTTGCTTTCCTAGTTCCAGAGCTCCTGCTTCTTATGTCTACTTTCCAGTTACAGGAGGCATCATTAATAGCCCCAGTGGTATTTGTATTAACTTGCATTTTGATGATATTCTTGTGACAGTATATCTTACGAGGTCTACCTGAACAATGAAAATTTGGAAATGATTTGGAAAGTACTCCACCATAAGTACTTATCTCTTTTGCTGAGCCACTTAGATTAGCTAGTTAACCATCGGGCTAGAAATTGTATTCATGAGAGTGAAGTAGTCAGCTGCTTTCTCTACAGACTAAACTCTAAACCTAGTCAACTGTGCTGTGAATACTGCTGATAATAAGAGATACCAGAAACGAATGTATCTGTGACTTAAATCAGTCTTTCTGCCAGTATGTTAGCTCAGAATTTTTATTCCGTATTAAGGATAGTACCTTTATTAAAATCTTGCATATGCAAATCTTAAGGTTGTCTGTAGAAGCATTAATGACTGCTTTAGGTTGAATAGGCTTAAGTTGGAAAGAAGCACATTATAGTGAATTTTTTGATGTGGAGATTGCTTAGATCAATCTCAATGATATTTTTCCATTGACCATGTAAATACAGTACCTATACAATGAATGTGGTCTCTGTATATCTCTCTTGTGTGTAATTTATATATGTTTCATGGCCATAATTAATAAGTGTTTTATAATGAAACTCTATTTGTTATATGAAAGTTTTATGTGATTACATGCTTACACTTCTTAGATTCCAAGACAGGAGAAACAGCAAGTAAACGACGGAAAGGTGCCAAAAATAGTGAAACAGCTGCAAAGGTTGCATTGATGAAATTAAAGATGCATGCTGATGGCGATAAGTCATTACCACAGGTTGGTCTTAGAGATTTTTTAAAACACAAAAATTTCAAATATAGTTGAAGTCCTCTTTGTGTTCCTCCTTCCCATCAATTAACAACTACCTAGACCCAGTATGTATCATTCTTAATGTTGCATGTTATATGTCAGCATAAATAATACATAGTTTTATGAGTCTTTTCACTTTATAGACATGACAGTGAACCATATGTATCCTTCTTCGTGTTGGTTTTTTTTTTCTCACTTGGGATATGCTATTAACATTTATCCATGCTGAGACGTTTAGTCAACAAAATTCAGATTTTTTTCAATTTTTTGCTGTAATAAACTGTCTGCGGTGACCATCCTTGTGTATATGTAGAAGAGTTTCTCTAGGACTGTTCCTTTAAAACTTCACAATATCAGTTATAACAACCCAATATATATATGCATACCTTAACACAGTTTAGTTGAGTGGTACTTACCCTTAATATGTGTTATGATATTTGTTATTCTATTTTAAAGATTGTTAGTCAGAACCTATTAGGTTGATTTTCCAACCTCTGATGGATTGAGACTACCAGTTTCAAAAATGCTACTTTAGGGAATATACCTGGAAATAGAAAACCTGGATTATGGGCTTTGCTGATCTTCAGCTTTACTAGATAAGGTCAACTTCCTGTTGTCAGTGGTTGTACTCATTTGACTCTTTCTATTAGTGCTTTCAACCATGTCTATTTTTGGCCATTTATTCCTTCATAAAAATTTTAGGATCACTTTGCCCTGTTCTGTGAAATTATGATTTTGATAGGAATTATGCTGAATTTTAGATTAGAGACAGTTGACATCTTTAGAATTTTGACTCTTCTCATCTATGTCTGTGGTATATCTTTCCAACTTTTCTTTAGGTTTTCTTTTATGTGTAATTGTAGAAGTAACATTCTATAATGCTTACCATAAATATTTATGTACCTTTTCTTAGTTTTATTCTTAGGCTCTTTATAATTTTTGCTGTCATTACAAAAAAATACCTTTTTTAAAAAATTACATTTTCCTAACTATTGTTGGTTAATGTTATGTTGCCCTTCTATCTGGCAAATAAATTCCTAATAGTTCCCATATTTTGTAGATTTTTCTGGGCTATTTTCTTTGGATTTATATCTTCTCCAAATACCAATTTTTGTGGATTTTTTCTGCAGATTTTCTCTTCTCTTTTGCCTTGTCTTAATGTTGAGATCTTCAGAACAATGTTGAATAATATGGGCAATAGAAGGAATCATCATGTTTCTGACTTTAATGCAAATGTATCTAACATTTCCTCAAGTATTAGATATACCGTAAGTTAGTGTAAGTAGCCTTTTTCTTGATATTACCATTTCTTTCTATTCCTAGTTTACTAGGAATTTACATTATGAATGGATGTTAAACTTTATTGTAAATTTTTTTCTTACATCTAGTAATATCATTGTTTCCTCATCAACGTAATAAATTTTATCAATCAGGTTTCTGTCATTAGATCATCAAATATTCCAGGATAAATCACTTGACTCCGGTATATAATTCTTTTAAAATGCACTGATAAATTGATTTACTAACATATTATTTAGTGTGTGTTCGTGACATTAATAGCAAGATTATGCTCAAAAATTAGTTGAGCAGCTTTCTCTCTTCTATTCTTTGAGGTAGTTGTAGAGGGTGGGAATCATTTGTTCTCGAAGGTTTCGTAACACTCAGTTGTAGTAACTCTTGGGGAATTTTGAATACTATTCCATTGTGTTACATCTTTCTTTATCTGGATAATCTATTTCTTCTGAAGTCAATTTTGGTAAATATTTTTCCAAAAAATTGTTTGATGTAGATTTTTCAGTTTATTGTTATCAAGTTGTTCAAGTTATTCTGTTATACTTCAGAATCTCTGTGTGTCTTTAGTCATTCTACTTCTTGCTTAATATTTTTCATTTGTACTTTTCCTTCTTTCCCCTTTAGACAGAATAGCTACAAGTTTATCCTTATTTTTCCTTAGTGTTTTCAAAGAACCATGATTTGGATTTAAAGACCTCTGTGTTTTGTTTTCTGTTTCACTAATTGTTGCTTTTTTGTTATTTCCTTCTGCTTTGTTTAGATTTTTCTCTAATGTCCTTTTTCCAGCCTTTCACATAGAATGGTAATTTATTTATTTTATTTTTGTTTTGTTTTGTTTTGAGACAGAGTCTCATTCTGTCGCCCAGGCTGGAGTGCAGTGGGGCAATCTCAGCTCACTGCAACCTCCACCTCCTGGGTTCAAGTGATTCTCCTGCCTCAGCCTCATGAGTAGCTGGGATTATAGGTGTGTACTGCCACACCTGGCTAATTTTTGTATTTTTAGTAGAGACAGGATTTCACCATGTTGGTCAGGCTGGTCTTGAACTCCTGACCTCGTGATCCGCCCTCCTTGGCCTCCCAAAATGGTGGGATTACAGGCGTGAGCCACTGCGCCTGGCAAGTTTGTTTATTTATTTATTTTTTTTTTTTTGAGATGGAGTCTCACTCTGTCTCCCGGGCTGGAGTGCAGTGGCCAGATCTCAGCTCACTGCAAGCTCCGCCTCCCGAGTTCATGCCATTCTCCTGCCTCAGCCTCCCAAGTAGCTGGGACTACGGGCGCCTGCCACCTCACCCGGCTAGGTTTTTTTTTTTTTGTATTTTTTAGTACAGACAGGGTTTCACCATGTTAGCCAGGATGGTCTCAATCTCCTGACCTCGTGATCCGCCTGTCTTGGCCTCCCAAAGTGCTGGGATTACAGGCTTGAGTATTTTTAATATACTTGTTTAGGTGTAACAATATACTTTTTTGTTGTCTTTATTTTGACACCATTTCAAACACAGGCAAGTTACAAACATAGTACAAATAACTTTTCCATATTCTTTACCCAAATGTACCAATTATTTATATTTTGCCCTGTTTGCTTTATCATCTGCTGTCTCTCTCTGTCTATATGTACCATATGTATATGTGTGTACTTAATTTTTGATCCACTTGATTTATCACTTTCTCAGGTTAAAATCTACTATGGATGTGGTTTTGCAAATTTTTTTATATAACTCTAATGGTTTGTAGAGTTATATATTATCAAGTGCATAGAATTTCTTCGTTGTTATATGTTCTTTATGAATTTTGCCTTTAATCCTATTTTGAATTATAATAGTGTTTCACTAGCTTTCTTTTGGTAAATATTTAACAAGTACGTAATTTTTTCATCCCTTTATATTTCAACTTTTTTTGTTGTTTCATTTTAGGGTGTCTCTTGTAAGCAGCATATAGCTGGACTTTGTTTTTTTAAAACCAGTTTGATAGTGTCTCTCTTTTGTAGGTGAGTTGAATCCTTTCTTGTTTATAGTGGTCATTGGTGTATTTGAACATATTTCTTCCATCATATATTTTCTTCTCATCACCCTTTTTCTTTGACTCTTTCTCTTTCCTTTTGTATTGAATTTATTCTGATGGCTTAGAAATGATTGATTACAGTTTTCTTATTTTATTGACTACCCCTGATATTTTCTTTTTTTGAAATTTTATTTGATTTTTTTAAATTGCAAAGGTAGTACAAGCTTTTAACTAGTGTAACTATCAAAAGATGCGTATGGAGAAAAAGCATACATACTCCTGTGTCTCTCATCCATTTCCATCCCATAAAGCAGCAGTTCTTAACTGAGAGCAGTTTTGCTCCCTAAAGGGACATTCAGCAATGTCTGGAGACATTTTTAGTTGTCACAGTTGGGAATGGGGTGCTCCTGGTATTTAGTTGGTAGAGGCCAGAGATACTGTTAAATTCATACATTGTAGAGGACAAGGCCGACAACAGAATTTTTTCTTGGCCTAAAATGTAAATAGTGACAAAGTTGAGAAGACCTGCTCTTAAGTATTCAGTAATACTTACATTACTTTGCAATTCTTCTATTACTTGAAAGATAACAGTGAAAACTTCTGCAAGACTTACTTTGAGGCAGTCTTCTAAAACATTTCATCCTTGCAACAAGTTTATAAGGTATGCACTATTAACTCTTACCCAAAAAGAGTAACATTCTATTAACATAGCTAGTAAGGGGAGAACTACGAATTGAAACTAGGCAGTCTGGTTTCACAAATCATCTTTTTCACACACTTAACAGTATATCATAAAGCATTCTGTAAGTTTGTAGATAAAAGTTTTTCTCTTTATTATTAATGTTTGTGTGTGTATAAATATAGACATACTAGAGATATATGTGGGTGTCTATGTGTTTATACATACTTACATGTATAATATATACATGTGTATTGTTTCCATGTATATACATATATGTGTAAGTATGTATTATGTGTGTGTGTATATATGTGTCTATATCACTTTACATAAATGAAAATGTATTCTACTTGTATATGTATGCAAAGGCATAAAGAATATTTTTCTGTCATTATTTTATAAAAATGGTATCATTCATTTAGTCAACACACTTTAAAAAAAAAATGCTTTCTATATACCAAGCCCTGATAATACAGTAGTGAAGAAAACAGAATCCCTCCTGCCCTTATGAATCCAGAGTTCCTGGAGTTTATATGCCACTGGGTTGAGACAGATATTAAATATATAATAGTTCGTGTAGTCATTAGGGCTATAAATAAAACTAAAGAAGGTTCGGGTTAGATTATATATCCTTCTCTCATTAATGCCTAGTAGAAATTCCCTCAAGTGAATTGGTGTGGCCCTAAATCATTTTCTTTACAAACTGCATCCTCTTCTGTGCTGTGGGTGTACTGTGGCTTATTTTGTCATTTTCCTGTTAATAAGCATTCACTTTGTTTCCAGTTTTGGCTACTGTGCTAAGTAGCCTGTGTGGTACTTTTCTTTCTGTGAGATAAATTCCCAAGAGTGTGTTTGCTGTGTCAAATGGTATGCATATTTTCAATTTTAATAAAAATTGTCAAACAACTTTACAAAGAAATTACAATTCACATTTCAAATCAGACTTCATTGACGGATTGCCTATACTAAGCATGGTTTTGTGGCTCTAGTGTTTTAATCACCTTTAGTACTTACAACTCTTCTGAGATATATTTTTGTCCTAATTTCACAGATGAGTAATCTGGAGTTAAGTATTTTTAAGAGCTCTAACTTGGTAAGAGCCTGCCATTCTAACCAGTTCCGTATACTGCCTCTTGTGGCCAAACATGACAGTACCCTTTTTCTCCATGGGTTCCTGTAACTGTTAGCATTCTTTTTAATATTTTACAGTCTGATGGCTATAAAAAGATATTTCATAATTGCTTTAATTTGTATTTTCATGACTATTATTCAGTTTGGACAACTTTTAATATGTTTTTTAGTCATTTGGAATTGCCCTTCTCTGAATTGTTATTGAGTAGTATCCTTTGGTCATTTTTCTTTTGGGATATTTTTCTATTTGTTTTGTTTGGTCAACTTATAGGAGCTCTCAGACTATAAAAGATGTTAATCCTTTATCTATAATCATTATTTGTAAATTATTTTACAAATCTATCAGTGTATTGATATTATTTACATTTCTAATTGACATAGCAACATTTTACATTTAAATTTTCCAAGTTCTGTCTTTTCTTTCATTCCTGTTGTGATTTTCCTTTGGGTTTTGTGGGTATGTTGGTTTTGTTTTGCATTAGCCTTTTTTCTTTTTTTTTGACGGAGTTTTGCTCTTATTGCCCAGTCTGGAGTGCAATGGTGCGATCTCAGCTCACTGCACCCTCTGCTTCCTGAGTTCAAACAGTTCTCCTGCCTCAGCCTCCTGAGTAGCCAGGATTACAGGCATGCGCCACCATGCCCAAGTAATTTTTGTAGTTTTAGTAGAGACAGGGTTTCACCGTGTTGGTCAGGCTGATCTCGAACTCCTGACCTCAGGTGATCCACCTGCCTCAGCCTCCCAAAATGCTGGGATTATAGGCGTGAGCCACTGATCCTGGCTTGTTTTGGATTAATCTTTAATCCACCTGTTTTTTTTGGTTAGCATATGATGTGAGCTAAGGGCTTAATTTTATTTTCTTCCAGTTGTTTAGGTAGTCTTGCCATCACTGATTATTTAATAAGTTATCTATGTTTTATTGGATTGAAATACCAAAATATCACCTTCATGAAAAGTTGAACATTTTATTTTCTGTATATGGATTTATTTCTTAATTTTCTATTACAGTCTACTCATTTTTTACTCATAAGTTAACACCAAATTGATTTGGTACAATAGCTTTATAGAATGTTCTATATCGGATCATGCAAGTCCCATCCATATTTTTCCATTTTTTCTTAGTATTTTTATTAGCATTTATTTATCCTTCTGAATGTTATGATTATTATATCCAGATTTTGAAAAATAACACTCTTAGGATTTCTAGGTTACCATAATGGGGCAAGGTTGTGAATAACAGACTTCAACATAGCCTGTTAAAGAGGTTAGACTCTTTAAAAGCAAAATGTGGAAACTGAGAGTATGATTATAAAAAGCAACAGATAGCATAGTCTTAGTTCTATGAAGTTAAGTGAAATACAGTTCGAATTCCCAGCAGTATCTACTAGCAAGTCTAGGCTTTTGGCCTGACTCAGAACCATTCCTGAAGGATTCACATTGGATTTGCTTTATATGCTATACATTAGTTTTGGAAGAAATGACATTTTTATGACATTGTCTTTCTTCAAGGACGTTATATGTCTTTGTTTATTCAGATGTTTTATTCCCTTCTGCAATATTTTATATTTTTCTTCTTTTATGTTGTATTCCTTATTTTCATTGCTACATATTTTGTGGTTTTTGTTTAGGTTGGGAACAGAATATTTTCCCCACTTCTATTGCCAAGTACTTATTGCTAATAAAGAGAAAAAAAAAATCTTGAGTTCTGTATACTCATATTATTCAGCTACATCATCAAAATATTTTATTAGTTTTAGAAGTTTTTTCTACTAGTGTTTTTCAATTTTCTAGTTAAAAATTATACCTCATTAACAAATAAGAATAGCTTTAATTTTTTTCAGTAATTATACTCATTATTTCCTTTTTCATACTACATTGTCTATAATCTCCAATATAATATCCTAAAATGATAATGGTGGTAACAGCTATGTGCTTACATTCTTAACGTATATAATTAAATATCAGTGTTTTTCTCAAAGCCTAAAGTTAGTTGGTAGTATATCCTCCTGAATACGAGCTTGAAATGCTTTATCCAGTTGACTCTCTCCTATCCTATCATCTTTTTTTAACATAAAAATTAATAGTTATTAAAATTTACCAACACTTTTTTTTTTGTTTCTCCTTCCTTAGGGCTCACTTTTATTTTTGCTAAATTACATTCTTTAGCAGTTCATTCAGTATAGGTCTCTGGTAATAAACTCTATCAGTCTTTTTTTTTGTTTGCACATGCCCTTATTTTACCCTTACTTTTAGCTGGATTGTCTATTAAACTTTCTCATCACTTTAAATATACTTTGTCATGTATTATTGGAGGAACATCTATGTCAGTCTTACTCTATGAGTAATCTGTCTTTTTTGGTAGCTTTTAAGATTTCTTGTGATATTTTCCAACCAATTTCTGTGGAATGTTTCTACGTGTGGATTTATTTTAATTATTTAGTTTGACACATTGTAAAATTTGACTTTTTGGAAAATTGTACTCATTTTCTCTCTAAATAGTGCTGCTTCGTTTCTTCTTTTCTGAGTCTCTCGTTGACATACTTTGGGGATCTATAATTGTTTTTGTTTTTTTTTTTTTTGAGGCGGAGTCTCACTCTGTCACCCAGGCTGGAGTGCAGTGGCACAGTCTCAGCTCACTGCAGCCTCCACTTCCTGAGTTCAAGCAATTCTCGCACCTCAGCCTCCTGAGTAGCTGGGACTACAGGCGTGTGCCACCACACCTGGCTAATTTGTGTATTTTTAAGAGATAGGGTTTTGCCATGTTGGCGAGGCTGGCCTCAAACTCCTGACCTCAAGTGATCTGCCCACCTCAGCCTCCCAAAGTGCTGGGATTACAGTTGTGAGCCACTGCACCCAGCCTATAATTGTTTCTATCTTGTATCTCTTTATGCGGTATTCTGGATGACTTCCTCGTATCCATCTTATAATACATTAGGCCTTTTTATTGAGGATTATAGAAGTTTATCTATAATAAATTTTGAGTGTTTTACTCCAGAAACTATTTTTTAATTTTCATTTTTTGACTTGGATCTTCATGTCTTTTATGTTTTATTTGTGCCTATTTTGGTTTTATAACTTCCCAGTTTCCTTTTTTATCTAATTATGCATCCTAAATACCTTTTTTAATGTCTTTTTAAAGTTCAGCTGTCTTCATTTGCCCATAATGAGTTAATCTTCAGTTTGTTTTGAAATTTCAGTTACTGAATTTAACATGTTCATCTTGAATAGGAGGTTCTTCCTATATCTCTCCTTCCTCTCACTCACAGATCCCTGTCTAGCAATTTTATACTTAAGTCAGCATTCAGCAGTAACTTTAGCTGCCCTTCCTGGAGCAGAGGTCCCACACACTCTTCTGCTTCCGAGCAGGGAGCCTGACCCAGGAGCTTAATACATATCTCCCTGTGGTGCTGTTACTTCCTGCTTACCTATAAGCTGATCTCCTCCTCTTCTGGAGCCCTGAAAACCTGTGACTCAGCCAGCCTATCACTTTTCATTTCCGTTTCATTTTTGATCCTCATACATATTTATCTTTTTTAAAAATATATATATATATAAGGCTATATCCTATTAATTTTCTCTTTCTGTATTTATCTTCTCGCTACTTTGTTTTTAGAGCAAGTAATATTTGATTATAGAGGTGGCTCACAGTTTGAATTTCCAGTGATTTCTTTTTTTTCTTTTAATACTTGTTACCTGTAATAACACACCCCACTGTTGGATTTGTCTTCAACAAATCCAAATCCCTTAGTGCTGAGACGGGAATTGTGTTGAATTTATTATTTCTCAGAATAATTGTGATCTTTCCCCCACAAGTTAGAGATGCTCCAGTTATGCCAAAATTTTTGTTTTAGCAAGAATTGACCTGTAAAGCCAGCACTTTTTTTTTTTTTTTTTTTTTTTTTTTTTGAG